>NC_135778.1:38257409-38386418 GCF_028453695.1 Augochlora pura
AGGTATGAAAATTAGTGTTCAATACTGTTTCACAGCTGAGATTTCTCTACAGGAAAAATTGAATTTTCCCAGACCTCTAAAGAGATTCTCTTTCGTTTCGCTCGGTTCTCTGTTACAGTTTTCTGCGAATTTTTTCTTTCACCACAGATAACCTCAAAATAATATTGCACTTACATTTCGCAGCAACGTTTCTCAAACATTGGAGTTTCCAAACCGGTGCGTACCACGAATCGATTCTTCTTTATTAACGCTGAAATATCTCGAGTTCCAGGTAGCCGACACCTGCGCGAGAAGACCGTCTGCGGGCGGCGAGAACGCGTGGAGATAGCAACGGGACGAACGCGATAGGAGGTACACAAAAACCATAAAGAACTGAAATTCCACCGACGACAAAAATTCCATCCGCGTGTTGACAAGATTTGTAATCATCAGCGATCATCCTCGCAAACAAAAAAAAAAGAACCGTCTGGATACCCGGGGATCTCCTCCGGCGATGGACAGGCCGTCGGGGAGGTCTTCCCAAAGTAGAATCACACCAGAAAATAACAAAAACCCCCCACCCCCCTCTCTCTGGCCGCACCTCGTTGAGAACGTAATCGTGCCCCCCTCGTTGATCCTTGAATCCCGATGACATGCTCGTTGTTGCTAAGCTTGAGAACTTGAATGTTTTTTCTTTTTTATCGCATGGCCCGCGCCGTTGTAAAGAGCAGCCGTGTAAAAAGACGGAGAGCGAAACCGCGGTAGAGCGGCGGCAGACCGATTGTCGGGAGCTGACTAATCGACCTCGTCGAAACCTCTGTTTCGGTTTGTTCGCAGGTTTCTTCGCGAGCCTCGGCTGGAACTCGGACGGGACGCGGCGGGTACCGCGCGCGTCCGCCGGCGGTAGCGCGACGAACGCTGGCAGCGCTAGCGCGACCGCCAGCCAGGTGCCGGCACCGTTGACGCCGCAACGACGCGCCAGACTCCATTGTCCATCGCGTCACGGCGCTCGCAACGCCAGCGCCAACAACAACAACAACAACAATAATAATCGGCCGATCAGCAGCATCACCGGGTCCGGCCACGACCGGCGGCACAATTGCTCTCGCTGCGGGAAAAGCTACAAGAACGCCTACATACTGAAGAGACACCTGCTGTACGAGTGCGGCAAGGCGCCGTCGTTCAACTGTCCTCACTGCGCGTTCAGCTCCAAGTACGAGAGGAACCTCAAGGCGCACATTAACCACCGTCACGTGGTCTCCCAGTCACCCCAGTCCACCGCCCCTGTGAACCAGCGGGCCTGAAGGAAGAAGAGTCTTCCTGCCTCCGCGGAGAGGAACAGGCGAGCGAGGTTCAAAGCGAACAGGGAGTCGGGCAAACGTTAGACTACTTTCACCGATATTGGGTCTTTCGCTTCGCGGATCTCTTCGGCCCACGCCTGGTCGATCAGTTCTCTCTTGCCTTGCAACTATTTCACAATTTTCTTCCTCACGGTTGTTCACGGTTCCATTTTGCTGCTGGACGCTTCGCTGATATCGCGTAACTATAGCACCACCTAAATTTTTATTTATTCTCCTATAACTCGATGCAATTCCGAAGTCGCGTTGTTTTTTAATCCGACCGAATTCGACAAGTCGAGATTAAGAATATTATGCATCGCAATTTTCAACTTTCATCTTCACGGACCAGAGAAAATTGAATTTTTCCAAATTGTCGATTCGTCATCAATTTGTATCGCGATACTGACAATCGCTGGTTCAGAATTACGTACAATTTACTTTATTTCTAATACCGCTTCGAACAGCTAAAAATATAGGCAACGCATATTACTATATTCTAATTTACAATGTAAACTAATTAATTTTAATTTACAATGTATTACAAATCGTTCGCTATCCTTTTTTCAAATGGTTACCATTCAGATAGAATTTTTATTGAATCTTTAAATGCACGAAATTCCAAGCATTAAATGTAATTTGTTTAGACTGAAACCGTTGAAATTAGTTTGATCCTTTATCGCAAGGCAAGAGATCGATTGCACAAAATTTGTCCCGAAGAGAATCTAGTCTACACTTTATCCCAAACACGAGAGAATTAAGATAAAAATATTATCTCGAACAATTGGACAAATATTGCACCAGGCTGGGCTCGACGCTAGATAACTGGGTCCGATGATCCAGACTAAATTAATTTATACAATTGCTTTGGCATTCTATGCATTAGTACACGCTCTTAATATTTGTGGCCAGTGATAGGAATTTTTCATTTAGACATCGAAGTACGGTGTACATTCAAAGAGGCACGGGAGCAACTATTATAGGTGTTTCTTATTAGAGCGGATGAAATCAGTGAACGGAGCGTGCACTAATCCGTGGAACGATTTTCTATAATTTTCAAATCAGAAAATGCCAGTCCCCGAACTATCTTCGTTCTATACGCGGTGCGTATAAAAAAGTTCTCCTCGAAAGATTGATCACTGTTAATGTAATCGTTGTTTCGTTTAGTTCTGCCCTATTTAAGGGACATCGAGATTTCAGTTGTTTATCGAAAACGGTGTGAACTATAGTAGCTAAATAATTGAGTCAGATTTCAAATCGACGAGTCGAAAGAGTGAGGTTAGATCGCGCGGCGTAAATCAACGATGTCCGTCATATTATTTACCCTCACTCCTTCGCTTTGAAATCTGGCTCAATCGCCTGGCCACCGTGACGAAGAACCGCGTGTTCCTGAATTGACGCTATTCGAGACAGCCGCGTACATGTGACAATACATTTCCGTCATGCAGAGAAAAAAAACAGTGAAAAAAAGAAACCACTTTTGCTTTAGCTTCGCGTTGAAAACGCAGCGGACGAGGATTGATGAACGAAATGAATTCGTTCGAACGAGTTGCGTTGCCGTGGCACAATGCCGTTGTTAGGTCCCATTTAACCATGTATAAAACGGGAATATGATGTAAAACGTATTGTTGAATATTTTGAGAGGCTCAAGGAGAGCGCCGGAAAAACCAGCTGGCTGTTAACAGGCATCGGAATCACGTGTCGCGTGTGTTACGACGACACCAATTGCTTCGATCGAACAATTGGCGTCGTCACGAAAGTTCTCTGGTTGCTGATCTACGAGTTACCGATTGAAAGATCGCGCACAAAAAATCGTTAGGTAACATTCCAAAACTTTCCCTCGAAAATCCATCGAGAAAAGTCTTTGTTATCGACGACTTTGCTTAATCGTCTTAAACGAAACTGATCGAAAAATTAAGCTTCTCCAATTTCCGAACTAAAGTCATGTAAAACCATTCACGAACGATGACAGACAGAGACAACAATGGAACACGTTGAATGGTGTCGAGGCAGCAGAGAAGACGCTTTTCCGGGATCTCTTCGAGGCCTTGGCGGGTAACTAAAATCGCCCAATTATTTTTGTACTAATTATAAGTGGCAACAGGAGATGCCCATCGCATCCGTTGATCGAACCGATCGATGACCAACGCGATGATCGTGGTCAAAGCGCGGTAAAGATTGTTGACCGATTTAAGGTCCGCGACGATTTAAGTCGGACTCCTTCGGACGGGTGTCCTGTAATAACAATAGAGGGAACGTTCGATTCTCGCCGACGAGGGTGGAGAGAGTCGATGTTCTCGGTGCAACGAAAAATCTCCGACGGTAGTAGCATCCCGGTTCTAGCTCTCTAATAGTAGTTTAAGTGATGTTCAGAGAATCTAGTCAGTTAAGTATCCTCGTTCGCGACCGTTCCCGCCCGCGCGACCATCGAAAGTAACGTCGACAGAGAAGCCATAGTGAACTCGAAGTGAGCGAACTTCTTGAAATATTATTCGAGAGACGAGATTCAAGAAGGCCATAGCTTCAACAGGTCGCAACTTCCACAGGTCAAGTGGAAGGATGTGGTGTCACGTGGTGGACATAACCTAACATTAGGACCACTATATTTTTCAAGTGATCGTATAATACAGTACGCTCTCGAATTCGTATACGCGAAAATTTTTGAACAATATTGCAGTCATGTAGGAACATAAATTCAAGTATTCGTTTAAGAAATTCGTTGTGTAGTTTTAATTAGTTAAATGACGACGGAAAAGACAATTGTGTAGCGTTGATCGTTGATGAAAGTTGACGTCTTTCTTTGAGCGTGATTAGCTGCACGCTCTTATATATTTTAATTTTATTGTTGTATAAAGGAGCTTTATACGAGAAATCGTGTTGCATGAATAATGAATAATTCGTAAATTTACGATGGTCGTAAAATTTTTGACACGTTATTAGAATTCGAGGTGTACAGGGGTTTACTATACACTGAAACCTTCTGTACACCTCTGACCACTAATACAAATTTTTGCCACCATTTACAATGACATTAGTATTTCAAATAGGAAATGAAATTTCGATAAGTGAAATATTTTATTTTGCTAATCTACAGCTAGTCTATAAACTAAAGCAATACATGATACATTAAAAATTGTTTTATGTCTCTCTTCATAGCTTCTTATATGAAAAATTATTTTGTCTATATATTTCTACCAGAGAGGAAAAATACTTTGCTAAATATTATTTGAAACTTTATCAGCAATATCTTTAGCATATCTCTATGCTACTAAAAAGTATAATTCTCCGAACAAGTAATATTTCAAAAATACATGACCAATCTAAAACAAAATCTTTATTCACTGTCTACTATTTAAAGTAACGTTTTATTCAGCTTTGTTCCTTTCATCAATTTCAAAGAATTTCACGAGAATTTCTCACATGGTATTTTCAACCAAAATACCAGAATTATTACCGCTAATAATTCCAAGCGCTCTTCTTCTTTCTCATTATTTAATGATCGAAGCGCGAGAGGTCTCGAATAGTCTGAGAATGGTCGCGCGGGAACGGGATTCGTGTTATATTTGTCGGAGATTGCGAGTAGTTTGAGGATCGACGAAACGGTCGAACGTATCCCGATTTCAGTTTTACCCCGTTCGCGATCGTTCGACCAGCTTCGGTTTCGTTCCTTTCGTCTGGTGGTGTAGAATCGTCTAGTTTAGAGAAGGGCCTAAAAGTGGGCCGCTAACCTAACATAGAGTATCCAAGATAGAGAGTATATTTGAATCAAAAAATATATATATATATTATATATAATAGATTATACATATATATACATAGACATATACATATTGCATAGTAATTTTAAAGTGATGTATAAATTGTGAATCGTATACAGCGCGGTTGAAACAGAAAAAAAAAACATGTCTTTCCACGCGGTTTGGCCGGGCCGATGGATCCGTCGGGTTCGAATTTTTGTCGCGCGGGGATCACTGTGATAATGTTGACTATTTATATGAATTGGCGGGGAGGGGCGATGTTTGACAGAACCATTCTTTTCGTTCGTATAGCAGCGAAACGTTCGCTGGAAATGTAGCAGAAAATGTTATTGGGCAATTGCACGTGGAGTACGATCGATGGGCATGGCAGACAGGAGATTAAGACAGATTTCAAATCAAAATAGTAGGAGTAGGTCACGTGATGCGGTGGCCGTATAGGAACACTCGCGGTGTCCCCCACTCCGCTGCAACGTGGAAATCAACGAGGACCACCGCGACGTGTCATCTACCCCCACTCCTTCAGCTTGAAATCTGGCATAATCACCTGGTAACCATACATAAGTAACTCATTGTTAGACTGCGGATTTAATGTAATACTTTTGACAAAACTGAGTAGTTTGAATATAAAATAGCGAAGACGCGAGAAGAATTTAATAATCGAAAAATCAATTTGTTTTGATTTTAATTTTGTTTCTTACAATCGTCTCCGGAAATGTTTGCTTTGGATCTGCAGGCTAGTCGTTGCTTTTTCATTGACTCGAAGTGGAAAGTTGCCTCTTTTTATTGTACATTATTTTTTGATTTTTTTTTTAAACGATAAACTTCTGGCTCGATTTGATATCGATGAAGAAGCTCCGGAAGCTGATACTGATAAAGAAGCTCCAAATAGTTGAGATTAACTAAGAAGCTCCAAATATTTGAGACCAGTTAAGCATAGTTTTTATTTCGAAATAAATATGGAGTTGCATAGAAAGGTCCGACCCCGCGTGCAATAGCCAATACCTCGACACGTGGCCACGACTTACGATAATTTCCTTGGTTATCGAGGACAATACGAGACACATTGCGATCCTCGCGGCAAATCTTTCTCTACGCACGAGCTTCCTCCAGAGACCCAACGAATTCGAGAAAATCCTCGACCAAGGACCAAAGACTCGACAAAGAATTACTCCGTAACAGAATTCTAGTCAAAACCCGAACCCCGACGATGATTCTCGTACCGGGCAAGCGTAAATCAGCGAGAAAAAAAAAAAGAAGCGTATCGGTAATTAAATACCGTACAAGCCCCGTTGAATCTCGTATTTAACAACGTAGACTTAGAGAATTTTACCAAAGGGAAAAAGAAGAGATAACTCTTTCCAATTTCGCTACTATTTCCTCACTTTATCTCCGTCTCGCTCTATCTGTCTCCTTGGGCATTCCTCGTGCCGAAATTATTCTATAGCGAGCTCTCGCTCGCCGTAACCCTTTTACCTTTTAAAAAATTCTTCAATCTTTAATCTTGAGAATTGTTCGATCGAACCTTTAAGCTAGACATTATAGTGTTGGAAACGATGATCAGCCGCTTTTTTCCTTCGGTGGTCGTCAATATGGTATCTCTCGGCTATTCTCTCACTCGACTTATAACCCGTCTTTCGTGTCAAAGATTCGCGATCGTCTCGCCGATCTGTTTCTCCATCGGTCCGTCTCGCCATCGATCAGCGGAACGCGTGAGATTTCTCGGGTCAAACGCGAGAAACAGATCGACGAGGCTTTCGTAGACTATACTGTGAACCTCTCAGCTTCTACGTGCTCGTCCTCGTTGATCTCGAATGATTCTAACACGTTGACGGCCAGATCGGTGACTGAACAGATAGAAAACTCAGCGCAGTGCCAAAAACGTTTCCTTTCGTTTTCAAAGCGTAGCACACCTTAGAGTCGCGATGAGATCTCTAGTCGAATTAGACGAACCTAAAGTTAAGTTTTTATTGCCAAACCGAATATTGTCTACATGTCGTAAACGAACGAAAAAAGCCTTAACTTTTGATAGAAATGAGTTCTCTTCGTTTTATTATTTATTATTTTTATTTAACACGTTATACGTATAACGAACTATAATATTATTTCTGATTACTTCTTTTCATCAAGTAAAATTTGTAAAATCAATTAGCATTGAATAGCGAAAGTGAGTAATTAGTATACCGCGGATTGTTCATATTTATGGCAAAAATGAGCAGACATAATTTCTAACCGAAAATTGAAGTTTTTCGTACTTTTCCAAGTAATTTTCTTGAACTTATTAACATTGTTAATGCAGAAGAGAACTTATGGTGAACTCGAACGATGTGTAGATAAGATGGCGGTCAATGTGTTAAAACATGAATTCCGTGACGAACTTAGGACCGAATGGCGGTATCGGACAACGAAAACGCCAGCCTCTTCCGTTTCTTCGCGAGCTTCTTTGTGCCAAAGAATTCGATGCCACCTTTTGTAAAGGCGGCCCCTACCCGGGCCGCCTCCATGTGCCTAAAATGTGATCCGAGTCGCTACTGTTATCAGTGTGGAACTGAATGTTATTGTTATTATAATCGACGTCGCGTCGCGTTTTTCATATCCGTTTTCTCGAACCGCAAAATTATTTTTAGAGCACAGATCTTTAGCGTTGTCGACGAGACACACACAGACACACATATATACATATACATACATACGAACAGAGAGCACACATCACAGTAAAAAAAAAACAACAGGAACAACAGCACACACACACACACAGAAATGAAAACCGTTGTTCGATCGGTCCGTTGGTGCCGGGAGACGGCCGCGGGCCCCCGTTTTTTGCAGGTCGATTTCGTGAGAAACCGCGAAGGGGAACAGAACGTGTCTTCCAACGAGGGGGAATACAAATTAACGAGTTAATAAAGAAAATACGGACGAGAAAAAATAGAACGACGTTCGCGCGACCGAAAAACGAAAATAATCGCGAGGGCGATGCGTTCGCCGGTCTCCTTCCGTTTAAAAATTGAACAATGGTCCGGGATTTTAGCATGCGAACCGAAGAGTATAGACAGATGCGTAAAGACTGAACACAAAACTTGTACGAAGTGAGAGGTATACATTTATTACGAGGCGTCTGACGCCGCGCAGCGTAGCCGCCGCGGCAATTAGAGCGAGTGGACGTCGTTTTTCGACGGCCGCGAGCGACGTAGGTTGTTCTATTAGAGAAAAAGAGGTTCCAAGAGATCGTGACGGTGTTGGAGAACAGTTTCGTCGAACTCATACGATGGAACTTACCGCGAATCCAAGGATATCGCGACAGTCTCGCGCGAACACGTAATATACATACGAGATTTATTTAGATTTCAGGCTCCAGCTGTTTTATTAATTTTACTAGTCAATGTGTCGTTCTTTTCTTTGAATTTTCCTTTGAAGTTCCGACAAGGCTATTTCTTGCTGTGGAGAAAATATACAGACTATAGAGGAAACAGACTATAGAGCATACTATAGAGAAATTAAAAATGTTGCATTGGTGAGATAATTTTAAAATTATTATAAGATAAAATTAATATAATTATTAATATAATTATTGATATAATTATTCTAATTAAAAAATATTTCTTTCATATTATATATTATAAAATATCTTCAACGTTGGATATTTTCCTTGCTATTATTTCACTGAAACATTTCTCGCGCGTCCACTGGACAGAGATCCATCGAATGAGTTCGATTGAACCTCTTTGCCGGCGCGCTTCCGTTGATTTTGCAACCTTCGTGCCAATATAAGTAAGGCTAGCTACGCAATACTCGAGTTGCCGTTCGCGCCAGCGAATTGTTGCACACCAAATGCCTATAGAATTATTTTGAAGCCACTTTATATACGTAAGACACGTATGCCGTGTCGCGCATGGCTCGTTGTGCACGTTTGTACAGTTGAAACATATACGGGGTGGTTGGTCCTATTATTTCACTGCAATACTCCCACAAACGAACACTTTTTTATTTACGATAAAATACCTAATAGTTTATATATTTTTAGTAACAAGTCCCGAGTAACGATGAAATTCGACGAATTTTATTTTATTTTATTTTATTTTAGTTCTGGAAACGGCTGTAAGAAATCACGTTGCTAGCGTTTTTATCGGCCACCCTGTAATCACTCAGGATCGTATACATCCGAGGGGACAGAGGGATATTCTGTCTATACACACTGACACAGACACACGTGCACACGAGTACGAGATTAACACCCACGTAGTACTGTGTATGTAAATAAAGATTGTAATGTACGTCAGGTGACACATATAGGTGCCGATGATTTTTTTCGGATCGTCGCGAGAGAAAAAGCGAACGACCGAAAGCGAGACCCGGAAGCTCGACTAGGAAGTCCGAACATGGAGAATACCTCTTGCTTTCAAAGAGATCGATGATAATAATTAGCACGTAAGCGTTCGACGAGTTTTCTGTTTTCTTCTCAGTTTTTTCTTTTGGGTCCCTTCTTCTCCCTTAGCGAAGGCGGAGGGGGGGGGGCCGGGTTCGGGCAACGATTATTATAGACGTCGGGTAGATGGACTAGTTACTGTACGCGAGAGAAGGCTGGAACGAGAAATGGAGAAAAAAAAACAGACAAACTATAATTGCATAATATTTATTATTCATCTAGGTAAAACACGTGTGAAAAGAATATTACATTTAATGGAAAGATCGGAGGGAGAGGGGGGGAGCGACTTCAACGAGAATTATCAACGCGTGTCGGGCCATCGACGACACGCGGGCGTTATATATTCGATATATTCTTTATGGTTTATGATTTTCCTGCGAACTTCAAATTACGATTACCATTGTGAGTGTATCACTGATAACCATTGTGTTAGCGAGGATACTCGACGAATAATAAACAATTGAATTTAATTGTTCAGCAACACGATCACTTCACCTCGACGTATTTGTCATTCGATACCGTTTATGTCTCGCACGGACCGGAAAATAATCGGCGGCGCGATAGGATGGATCGGATCTCGGTGGAAATACCGTGCGAATAAAATACGGAATACGTTTCTCCGCGGCGAGATTTTGTTCGAAAGAAGTTTATTAATTTTATTGGTTCTTCGAGCTCGACATTCTCGAAAACGAATCTCTGCAAGACAAGCCTTTGTTTTACAATTTCGACGATTCTTTTTAATTCGTTTTATATCGTCGGTTCCGAGGTGCCTTGCATGATCTCGTCCATGTTTTTTTTTTCTTTTTTTTTCGTCGAAGACTCGTCAATTGTCTCGGGTGTCTTGTCTCCGAACGGTGAACTCGTGCTAACAATCCGTGTCCACGTTAACGTCCGACAAAAAAAAAAACGGTTCGCTGTTCCCGTACCGTACTGACGACCATCTTATCTTTTTCAGGTCGCTTTGTCTGCCACTGTGGACGCCGCTTCAAGCACCAGTTTTCGATCGTGTGCCATCAAAGCAACGAATGCGGCACCGACTATCGCTGCCAGCGATGCTCGTTCACGTCTAACAAACTATACTTGTGGCTACGGCATGTCAAGAAAATGAACTGCCGGTCGTGAGAACGGTTCGAGAAAGACGTTTCTCTGCTGCATTTATTTTTCCTTTTCTCTTTCAACCCCTTGCGCTATTATTTTCTTATAAGTCGAAATAAAGTTTAATTCTTTTGGTTTCATCAAAGTCTGGACGGGAAAATAAAGAAAGGCGAGAAATAAAAATTTATTGGTTCTATTAAGAAGAATATTAAGGACGAGCAAGGTTTAATACGATTTATTATTTGTCTAACAAATTAACAAACGTGTGTTTGTTGAAAAATGGTAAAATGCAGGCTGCATACGTTATCTACGAAGCGTATACTGTAAAGTAACATTTGTTATCACCGATATGTTCGAGCAACTACGACCATAAATGGTTCGTGTGTAATTTGTAATTAATTAATTTGCACTTCCAATTCATTCCAATAAGATCTCTGTATTCCAATAAGACCCCTTTGTAATATAGTCTTGTATAAAGGGCTACGGCATGCGGAGAAGAAAAGAGGAGGGGACAGGTTATACCGAAATATTTGAAAATCTTATTTTTTCAGGAAACGAAGAACCACGCGATTCTTTCGAAATGTTAAATACAATCTCTTCTGTACTCTATCGACGAACATTCTTGTCCACACCCTGTTTATAAACGAACAGCGGCTTCGAGTCTGTCTTCGAAGACTCCCGACATGGATCCATCGTAATCGAACGTAAGCGCGAACGACAAAACCGAGGCACGTTTACCCTGTTACATGTAAACCCTGATCCAAGAAGAAAGAAGACGAGTTTGCGTGTCGCGCGACCGCGTGACACTGTACGCGAACAGGGGTGTCGACAGCGTTTAACGTGATCAACCGATTTCTGATTTCAGAGGAGCTGAGCCTGTTCCACGTGAAAGACGAGACGTCAACGCAGCCGGAGAGCTACGAGCTGTCGTCCCCGATGTCCTTCCCTATGAAACACGTGTGCGGCTGCGGGAAAATCTACAGCCAGAAGAGCTCCCTCGATCGACACCTGCGATACGAGTGCGGGAAAATGCCGAACGTGCCCTGCCCGAAATGCGCCAAAATGTTCAAGCACAAACACCACGTGACGCAGCACCTGAAGAGCTGCCGCCTGAAATATCCGACGAATCCGGGTTACACGAGCTGTTGAACCATTCGCGAACGAACAATTACTCAGCGACCATCATTCGTTCATCGTTTCAGAGTTCTTTCGTTGCGATTCCTCAGTCTCGTCGAGCGTTTCGGTTTCGATCGAAATGTCTCGTCTCTCACCATAACTTCGTTCGAAGCTACCGGTTGATCGAGAACCCGATTTTTATTGGTCGAACGGTTTTCCATGCGGGGCCGTTCCATGGTCGACGCGCGACTTCGTTTTAGGCTCGCCGAAACTGCAATTTTCGGCTCCTCCGATACCGTGAAGCTGCGTCGACGTCGCGGCGTGAGAAGGCGAGACGGAACGACTTTAGCCCTACACCTGCGATCTTTGGGACTTGGTCTTGGTCCGCTAGGTGCTCGGTGAAACTTTCGCGCGATCGGTGAGACTGTTCTCTTTAATATTGCAATAATATTGCAGCAGCAGTGCTACACTTACACAAATGTAATATACCGGTGAACACCGATGCATATATTGGCACATCCCCGCGGAAAACTCGTGGTAAATAATTATTGCAGCTACGAGGAGCAAACGTTTGCTCCGCCGTTCCACCGAAGAAGGATTTGTTGCCGGGAAGAAACGTGTTCGCGGCCTCGAAATATTTCTCGAATGCATATCGCTTCGATGCGAACGGAATGTTTCTAGAACAAGAGAAAGAAAATGTCGCTCGTCGTTGAACCCAGTGTGGACGCAGCTTAACGTAGCACAAATTTCTGTCTTTCGATTCACGAGTATTTCGTTGGCATTGATCGCTCTTCGAACAACTATTAGTTTCGAAGGTTTTCCCCCCCCCCCCCCCCCGTGTACCGCGGAGCTCGGGCTGGAATGCGGCCAGTACGAAATGCCCTACTCCTTCGTGTAATTTTTCATAATGAAAAGCGACGTGTATTATTTTTGTAATTTATTGACCCGGGCGTGTCCGCGCCTCTATTTCTCAAATGCCGAAATAAATTCGAGAATCTGTATGAAAAGCGTTGTATTCTTCGAATCGTTTCAGGACACCGAACGCTGGACAGCGTCTCTCGTTCTATTTAACGAACGAGAGAGAGAGAGAGAGAGACCAAGGCGGAGAGAAAAAAAAAGAATCCGTGATAGAAAGAAACGGTTAAAGCTACTCTTCGTAACCGTCGCGGCAAAAGTCTCGTCGAGATTTCAAAGTGTTTTCTGTTTTGCAACATTTTGCAGATCGGATCGGAGGGAGCCGGCCGCCGTATCCGCACCGGCAGCGAGCACCGCCGGTCCACGAGATGCTGGTGGCGCAGAAGAGAAGGTTCGCCTGCGGCACCTGCGGGAAATCGTACAAATGGAAGGAGTCGCTGTTGAAGCACAGACGCATCGAATGCGGGAAACTGCCGCAGTTCTGTTGCGAGTACTGCGGCTATCGGTTCATGCACAAGCACCATTTACTGAAACACGTGTCGGCGATCCATCAGCTGGACCAGACGAACGGGACCGTCATGTTCCAGTGACGCGTGTCCGCCGTCGCGCCGGCGACGCACCGTTAGGGAATGTTGTACTTTTGTCGAATAAAATTCTGCTGTCAACGGTGAACGCGTTTTGAGCAACTACCGGTCTTCAGTTCGTATCTCTCTCTCTATATATATTTTTTTTCTTTCTTTCTTTCTTTCGCTCTTTCTCCTCACGGCACGTTTTCCATTATTCTTTGTTCTCCGTTTTCCAGAATTGTGTGTCGCATCGAAACAGAGCGCACCCGTTTCTAACGAATGTCTATTTCGTTTTCAGGTTGGCCGACGTTGCAGCCGGTCAAGAAGACTTACGGCTGCAGCAACTGCAGCAAACAATACACCAGACGCGACTCGTTGTACAAGCACATGCGGTACGCGTGCGGCACGGAAAGGAAGTTCGGCTGCACCGTGTGCGGCCGGAGATTCAAACGGAAACATCATCTGACCTATCACTTGACGTACATGCACCAAATGCTCTGAGAGGAGTTCCAAGATTCCGGACAGCGATGGTAGACCCATCGAACGTTTCATTCAAATAGCCGCGTTTTCGTGGCCGTTTACGTATTTATTTAAACGATCCGAAAGTGTTCGGGGGGAGAAGCTTCTTCCGCAGAAACTGTCACGTTTTTGCTGCGCGAACCCGTTCCAGATGGGTCCGAGCTTTTCGTCGAGTTCGGGTGCCAAAGGAGAAGGTACCTCCCGTGAACCTAGACAATTGGATTTCTCAAATATCCACGTGACTTAATCCTGTCACCGGGCTTCACGGTTTCGCACGTGATCTGCTGCAGGCGATGTTCTCGATCGCCGAGGACCACGTTCCCGACGCAAGTGACAAGATAGCATAGATCATGGACACGGCGATGTGATGCGAGAACGACTTGCGACTACCTCAAGCTTGAATCAGCAGTGTTCGGCTCGCACGTGTCGGCATTTAAGCGGCTCGGCGATTTCGATCGAAGCAGGAGAACACGTGTATCTCCCAGCAAATCGCTGCGTTCGAGGCAGCCTCGGATCGCCGCAGTTTCGTTACCCCATTGTTGAACGTGTCTAATTTGTATAATATTTTTGTTAAAATTGACGGATGAAAAATTGACATAACCTGACATAACCTAACTGCCGAGTACACGTTCGGGAGCGAGAGAACCAACGTGGACCACGCGGAGACGAGAAGCAACTTCGATCAATCAGTTAATTGTAAGATTCGACGAATTTGTACAGAAAAAAACTGGATGTTTCGCAATAAATTTCCTTCGAATCTGCCAACGTTCTGTTTCAATGTGAAACGCAGTCTCTGCTTCTTCGTTTTTCTGTGTTGGTTTCAGAACCGAATCGAAAGTCTGCGGGAAAGCGCGACCAAGAACAGCAGGTAAGCCGTCAGTTGTTCCTATCACGTTCGTTTCCAGCTCTCTATGGAGCGTGTGATTATAGATTATTTGTGCCAATCTCGCGAGTTCTGCGACGGAGAAATTAAGTATACTTCGCCAGCGTCGAAAGCTTCGAAAAATCGTCACGAACGATATTTGGAAAGTTTTCAATGTTGGTAAAGTGTCAGATAATTTCTCTAGTCGGGAGAAGCTGCGTGATTGGTCAAGAACGTTGAAGCCTATCATTCGTCGGCTAGTCGTCGTTAGCTGCTAGTTTCCGCTTCGCGACCCTTTCACACGAGTGATCGCTCTCCATCCGATCGAAACATGATGCAAATTGGCACCTGACTGGCCGCCTTCGGGTACCGTTTCTGTTTACAGAGCTGAAGAGGACCGGCAGGAAACAGCGCGGCGACCACCACTACCACCACCGAAAACCGTATCCCTGCTACTCGTGCGGACGATCGTACACGCGGAAGGACACGCTGCGGCGGCACATGCGGGACGAGTGCGGCAAGAATCCCCAGTATATTTGCTACCTGTGCAAGAAAGGCTTCAAGCAGAAGTCGAACTTCCAACGGCACAGCACGAACATCCACGGTTTCAAGATTTGAGCAACGATCTCGAAAAAAAGAAAAATAGAACACCGCGAAATTGTATTTGAGAAAGGCTCGCGAAGCTCCGGCGATCTCGTTCTCGTCTGCCGGTCGAAACGAACGCGCGGCGGCGGCGGTCGGAGGCGCCCGAAGCTTCGCGAGTCTCTCGAATGACGACGAGACCGGCTCGCTGCTCTTTTTTTTTTCTTGAAAATAAACTTGTCGGAAGTAACTCGCAGATCTCTGTCCGCGACGTTTCGTTATTTCATTTCCACCCGCTCGTCACCCGAAGATCCGACCCGGCGTCATCACTGAAGATCGACCGAAAAGCCACCTACTTCACACGCAAGGGTACAATCATCCTCACCCTCTCGAAATCGATTATTCTGTCTTATTCTTCCGAGCATACTCCTTTCACGGACGTTGTCACAATCCTAGACTCTTCTCCGTAGCAAGCATCGTTCGCGCGCGACTCTGTGCACCGTGGCGCTCCGTTCAACCCGAAACGAGATCTCGCGAAACGCGTTCTTTCATCGTTTGATTCCTTTGGTCAATGTTTTGTATCGTCGCGACGATAAACTCGAGAAGATCGATGAAGGGACGAACGGAGTCCTACCGTGCACAGAGCATACGATGGGTTGGTAAACACGCACGGGGACTCGCGAGCGATCCTTGTCGCTGCTAAGGCTGCGTTCCTAGTCGTCGCTGAATTCGGTCAGCTAGGCACGTTGCCCTGGCAACGGCTTCGATCGTCAAACGGGTTCGCTAAACACGCCGGCATCATTGAAGATCCGTTCTATGGATAAGCGCAAGCTACTACCCGCACGCACGAGCCTAGGCTCGGGGCTCTGGACCAAGATTCGTTTGAGTAATCGAGCTGTTTCGTCCTCTAAATTTCAGGTAGTTGCTCGAGGAACAGGTATTCGTTGTTTCGGGGTCAAGATTTCTTGCCGAAGCCGTTCCCGTGCTACAAATGCGGCAGATCCTACAGGAACAAGGGCAGCCTGAAGCGCCACCTCCACGACGAGTGCGGCAAACCGCCACAGTACATCTGCAGCATCTGCGACAAGGGATTCAAACAGAAGGCAAACTTCCAACGGCACAACTCGACCATCCACAGACGCGCCTTCCTCCACGATCCATGAGCAGCGGCCGACGGTGTCGCCGCGTCGCGCCATCTCGAAGAACCGTCGTCGTCGGAAGATACCGTCTCCATCGTGTCCTTGAAGCACCTTCGTCTCGAGAAGAGAACCTGAATACGCGACTTAAGACTGATTCACGTTTTCCGTTGGGCGGTGTCGTTGCGGGTGGGTGGCGGGTCTCGCGTTAACCCTCGTTGCTACGTTCAAATAACCTTTAGTTTCATACGCGATGTCTTACGCTGGGTTAACGTTTACGTCTAAGGGAGCATAATTATTTTCTAAGTGTATAGTTACGTATTAGATAACGTATGTACAATTTACTTATACATTTTTATAACGCGTTCAACGTATCGTCTAAGTATATTCTTGGTATACGAGGGTTAACGTCGGAATAGCAATAGCTCTGTTCCTTTACGGCAGCTCGGACGTTTTATCGGGCTCGTGCAAATTTATACATTGCCTAAAAGTACCAATTAGGCAGCTTCTTCGCTGAAAGGGGGGCGGGTCTATCGGCCCCCCTCTCTTTTTGTTATTATATCTGTCGCGAACATGGAAAATTGGCCGATCTTTCTTCGAAGTTTTATCGCGATGTTAAAACGGTTGTTGTAAGAAATTCGGTAGATAAAATGGTCTTCGTTGCGTTCGAACGAAGGGAAGTAATTTTAGGTTAAAGTGGGATTTTGAAACGAACAAATGAACGCGAAATTTCCTTCTGTTCTAACACGTATTCTTTTACGTGTTCGTAGATGCCTTTAATGGAACGACGCGAACGTCGCGTCGACGGCGAGGAAACGACGAAAATCAAGCATTCTCGTCGATCAGGGTTGTTATCGTCCGGCAAACGTGTGTTCCGCGTGGAGGAATAATGAACGCGGTTGTCGTCTGACGGGCAGCGTGAATCAACCCCTATTGCACTTTTCGCTTTCTTTACGTACACACACACACACACAACACGCGCGCAGCTTCGATGCCGTATTTAGCCACCGTTTCATTTACGCGCAGTCCAGTATACTATACTTTTTATCGACGTTCCTTACCTAGCTGAATAGTTAAACGATTTAAGCGATAAGGCTTGGCAAACCTCGCGAAACTTTCTCACGGATCAGCTCTTTTAAAAGAATTCGTCTCTCCCACCGTTGTTCTTAGAAGGATCTTTCTTTTTTTCCGCCGTGCTAACAGCGGGGCGCACTCGTACCGGAACAGAAAAAAAAAAGAAGTGCGAGACGGTTTTACGGGGAGTCGCGAGCAACAGCGACGAACCCATTTTTTCATTGTGATATTCGCACGGTGTGATTGCGAGAAACGAGACAAAAAAAAATTGAGGGGAAAAACGGTAATTAACAAGTTCGACCGAGATATATGGGGGGCGGGGTGGACGTTCATGGGAGGGGGAGTGACAAAGTGGAAAATTAGAACGTATTAATATTGGTTTAAGAAATTTCATTCTGTAAGCGATGATTCTGTGATACGTTGACTAATCGTTATTCTAAAAAGAGATAAATGGAAATTGTTCGCCGAGGCCTTTGGTTATAACGTAATTCTAGTTTCGCAACGCGTGACTGTAGTTTATTATAATTTTATTATAACTGTCGAAGTACGCGTAATAAAATTGTGTAATTGCAAGGGTATATAAACGCCTGCATGTGTCTGACATAACCTTGAAACTTTTCCGGTGCCGACTGTACTGCGCCGCGCTTCTCTCAAGATGGCCGTCCGAAGCAACCCCACGAACACACCGATTTGGAAGATTTTGCCAACCCGGAAGAGATCCACGGAAGACTCGTTGGGCGGACTTCGTTCGAATACTGCAAATTTCTCAAGTTCCTTGCACACTTCTTCTCAACATTTCTTTCTTCTGTTCTGCTAATAATCATTTGTTTTCAAGTCGACCATACCGCACACCACTTCTCTTAGTTCTTCGCCGTCTGTAGCATCCCCGACACCGAAAATCGGACAACCCTTTGAGTGGTCTACAATCTCGATTTTTATGTACACGGCGTGTTTCCGTCATCCGGCACATTCGAACGTCTTTGTTAGCTTTGCCGATACGCAAACTGTGATGGAATCAATTTTCTCTCGCTCGAAATCAACTTTTCCGAGCTTTAAAAATTGGCGACATTTTTTATGTATTAATATCTATTTTTTATTATGCGGCTTTGTGTGCGCACATCGAGACGAATTCGAACACCACGAGTGAGACAATAAATCTAGTTAAACGCCGTCAAAAGGATGAATAAATTTTAATTTTTAATTAGTAAAATAAATCGATGAGATAAATGTTTTTATTCGAAAAGAATGAAAATTTTGGAATGTGATAAGATGGAATATAAATGGTGTTTTAGTTTGTGACTTCATTATCTTGATCTTTTATATATCTTGGCAAGAAATGATCGAGTGACACTGAATTATTAATGAATTTGTCGTGACGTGCAATGCTGTGTCTTAAAAATTAGATGTTAATATATAAAGAAAATGACGGTAATCGTCGGAGAAAGATGACGAGAGAAAAAGCACACGAAATATTCGTGTATCGGTAAAAGAAGCGAAGACATTCGAATATACAGGATAAAAGGAACACCCTATATATTTTCTTTATACTTTCATTGCAACGTTCTCTGATTAAACCACGCGCATTACCGCAACAATTGTTCGAAACAGAAAAGTACCATATTTCTTCTATGTTTTTATCGATGATATACCCGTGAAGAGACGCTCCAAAAATGGCATTGTTTCATTAGCGAAGATCTAAAAAAAAAACAAAAAAAAAAACGCATCGTCGATTCACGAAGAACCACGCGTTCCGGCCCCGTTCGCAGAATTAACCGGTGTTACGATTTTGATTCCAGGTCAAGCCAGGTACCCGCGTAATCTGTCCCGCGACGCGCCGGATTACCAAAAGCCGTATCCGTGCTACCAGTGCGGCCGCTCCTACACGAACAAAAACACCCTGAACCGACACCTGCGCGAAGAATGCGGGAAAATGCCGCGACACGTGTGCCGTTACTGCCACAAGGCGTTCAAGCAACGATCGAACTTTCAACGACACGTGAGGACGGTTCACGGATACATCATGTGACACGGACTGCCGTAACTGCGAGAGGACGCAGTTTCGCCCGCGGTATATTCTTTGCCAGCGATCTTTCCTAATTTCTAGTTCGACCCGAGAGCTTCAAGACACCGCTCGATGTTGCCGGCATCCATGGAAAAAGAACACACGAACGTTCGAACGAAACTGTTCGCAGCGTCTGTACCTCCCTTCATTTTTCATTGACGCGATCAGCTCTAGACGACGATCAGTGTTGTAACGCTATACAGAATAAAGCCAGATTTTCCACGGTTCGGAAGTACCTCCTTTTACAATACCGTTCCTCTACCACTAACACGAATTTACTGCGATTCTTCTCCAGATGGGTGTACGAAAGCAAACGAAGTCGAACAAGGCGAAACAGAGTTCTTTTAACTGAAATCGACTTTCGCGGTGCGACATCGAATTTCTAACCTCGAAATCGAACAACGTTACTTTACGATCGGAAATGCACGCTGAACTTTCCATTCGGTTGCAGACGTTTACTCGTTGATCCCTTGCAGTGCCATTCTCTTCGCAATTACATTGATCCGAAGTGTACCGATTCGAATCATTTCTTAGAGGAGGAACCATTTATCGCGCGCCTATATTTAACCCTCTTAGCGCCGGGAGGTCGATATGCGCTGCACTGGCGAAAAGTGTCTTATACTTATACCTTTGTTATTTATGTAATTTTCAATGAATATAGAAAAATTGGAGTCAGAGTCCTTAATACACTATTTTTGAATTATGTAAATATTGCTTTTCGTTCGATTTTCATGAGCCTCTTTCCAAACCCTAGCAAAACCGCGGAATTTGGCTTTTTCGCCCGGCACTAAGAGGGTTAATATCGATGACAAGAGACCAGAATTTTGTTAATAATTTTGCTAATTTTGCTATGAAAAATCTGCGTCAGGACTCGCCAGAGTGCGGCAAGTGGTTGATATCGAACGTCGGTGCGAATGACACGTCCGAGGAGTTTATATCGAATGGTTAGAGAAATGGCACCGTGCTTATCTAAGCACTCGGTTTTTACTTCGATGGGCCACGTACAAATAAAATGGTAGGTAGACGTTACCGTTCGGAGTACGACTGACGATCGAACTACGGTTTCAGGGTGGCAACTCGCCGCGGGACAAGGCACCGTGACCAGCTACAACGTGTACCAGTGCAAGATATGCGGCAAGAGCTACATCTGGAAGTCGTCGTATCATCGGCACGTGCGGGAAGAGTGCGGCGGCAATCGGCAGCTGGCCACCTGCAAGAATTGCGGAAGACAGTACCGGTGGCGGGACTCCCTGATCAAGCATTTGAAGTACGAGTGCGGCGTGGAGCCGCGGTACGCGTGCTCCATGTGCGGCAGGAAGTTCCGGCACAAGCAGGTGTTGACGTCTCACTTCAAGAGAGTTCACAAATAGTTCGTTTTACGACATATCGATTCTCTGTGGTCAAAAAATATCACGCGCGAAAATAAGACGGCGATCGATGCAAGAAATGTCTCCTTGGTATTTTGAAAACGACTATGATTATGAAACGCCTTAGTTTTATAATGAAGTTGAGAACGTAATTATCGAGATGTTCGTGACAAATTGCAGAATCAGACGACGAATTTTTCGCGAATATCTCGGAAACTGAAGCGATATTTTTATAAAGGAAAGAAGTTGAAAATATCCGGCTGTATGACGTGTTTAAATATCAATTTGAAGGTGTCATCGAAATCGTTTGGTGATGTCATTGAAATCCTTTTATAAATAGCTGCGAATTAGATTATATAAAAATTTTATTTCACAATTAGATATCTCGTGTTCGTTGGAACAAAAATGTGAGTGAAGGGTTAAGTACGATGCATATCGAAATGAAATTATTTTCTTAATTTCAATAAGGTACTTATCTCGCTGCAATCTTGTTTAACAATGCTAATGTTGTTACATAGAATACCTATATTTTGCGAGTTACTTTCTGCATTGTATTTCCAAAGTACTGTACTTAATTGCTTACATTTTTATGATGACTTTTGGAAATCACTGAGTGGGACTAGCATAACTGAGATAAAATTCTTAATTATACAGGGTGTCTCTGAGTGGTATGCACGAACGTGTACCAGGTGATTTATTATAAAAAGACGTAAGATGATTTATCGTAAAGAGACATCTGGTATAGCAGAAATAAAATGGAGGCGTACGGAATCGTATAAGCGCCTAGTGTACTTAAGTGATATAATAAATAGATTTTTATAGTTTTTACAAGTAAAAAAGCTACGTTGACAGTTTGTGGATTTTGTTATTGAATAATTGAGAGTTGTAAAATGGGTAGAGTAGTGGAGCGGTTACCGCGGGGGGTAACCAATTACTGTGCCTTTCGCTTATCTTTCCGGTATAATTAACTTTATATTTATCAAATGATACGTATTAAATCTTGTTGTTTGAAATTCAACGAAATTCATTTTCAGAATGAATTCATCGATTAGATATTTTACCGATAGATCTCGGCTCATTTTGGGCGCAATTAGTTCAAGTCATTTTCGACTTGATCAACATGGTTCTGAGAAATCTTTACGATGATTGCATTGCATTCTTTTTTTCGTCACTTTGTCATAAATTTTGCAGAATCCGTTTCCCCTTAATTAACCTTAATTAACAATTTCTGAAAATCAAGAATTTAGTATTGCAATACTTTCGCAAGTAACTATAATTATTTTATCATATCTGTCAAATCCGTCTGAATTTCAGTAGAAAGTAAAATGAGCGTGAAAAAATTGAAAAGTATGAAAAACTGACGATGATTTTCACCACCATGATAAAAAGTGACTAAGAAAGAATACGATGTAATTACCTTCAGAGACCATCTGAACGACAGTATTAAAAAAAAACAGTTTTATAATCGATGCATAAACATCAAATTAATTTAAAACTATATCCTCCATTTCAGAACACGGAGTCAACCATGATACTTATCGTATAAACCATCTCGTTATAACTTCATTGCCTATTCTCCTGAATATTTTATGACAATAAGGTATTTGTAAATATCATAAAACCTGTAGATTATATAGAATATCGAATCACTCTATTATTACATCGGAGACACGCGATTACCTAGGTCTGTAGGCACGCGAGCGTTGAAATGACGAACGTGAAACAGCACAGAAATAATTTTTCAAATTAACAAAATTAAAGTGCGTCAATTTTTAATCGACGTATTAATGCTAAAACGAACGAAATGCTTATGTATTTTATTTTCTCAACACACTTGTTCAGTATGCAAAACAATTAAACAATCAACGAATGTTCGACGAACAACGTCGTTTCAACGCACGCGTACCGCCACAGTCATTGTAACGAAGAACGTAGGATAATTATAACGAAGACGGCTAAATCGCCATTCGAGAGACATGTTTAGTATATAGCTGGTACGCTGTGAAGAATAAAGACAGTTAACCGTCCGGTAAACATTTCTCCTTTGTCTCTTTTCCCCCGTTCACATTTCCCCGAAACTTTTTTGATTTCACGAGAGTCTCGAAGACGGACAATACTAACAAGGGGCACGCCGTAGTAATACGCGTTGATTCTGATAAAAATTTGGGAGAGTTGATCCTTGGAAAAATTGTTCGCTAAAATAATTTTTTCTTATCGACTGTTGTTCGCATTGGTGGTGTGAAAACAGCCTCCTAAATTAGTGGTTGGAAAATTCGGTCGAATTTCTGGGAAATTGTTAAAGCTAGAAGGCAGGTTAAGAATATACTAAACAGAGAATAAACAAAGAATATACTAAAATATATTATGCGAGTAACTATAATTTTTTAGACGTTAAATATAACATTTTTTTAAAACGTAAACACCAAAATTCAAGTTCATCCATATTTTACATCTATTTATTATTCATATTTTACACTTACGCATACACAGCAAGATAGACTAACATTTGAAAGGAAAATTTTTATAATATATTTATTAAACATTTTAAGATACATAAAATCGACCAACGCTATTAAAAAGTACACAACTTCACAATTCTAGCCATATTTCTAACTCTAATAATTTTCAAAATAGTCGACCAGATTCCGACTCATCTTTCTGTTTCCGCACCTTCCATACGAACAAATTTCGATAAAAAAAAATTGCTCGAATAATTGTCCAAGAGCTGACTTTCCAAAGTCTGACTGTCAAAGTTCCATCAAAATCAGCGCGCGTCGCTCGCGTCGCGTCCCCTGGATCGCGACGACGCAATGGTAACACAATGGTCCTCGGATTGCATCAACGATAGAAATGATGCTGGTTCCACGGAATTCCTCGGCGTTCTCATTACCGTTTCTCTTTGCGATCTGTTTCAGAATCGAAACGGGACCACAACCGCGTCAATTACGACGCGCCGTTCATCTGTTACAAGTGCGGGAAGCGTTACACGTGGACGGACTCCTTGACCAGACACTTGCGCGAGGGCTGCGGGAAGCTGCCGCGACACAAGTGCACCCTGTGCGGACGAAAGTTCAAGCGTAGGGACTATTTGTTGCGTCACGAGACCAACGTTCACAAGCTGCTGTGAATACCGACGAGATTCTATTGTTCCCATCGAATGGTAACGTTGCGTTTCCAAACGCAACACGCAACTCTCTCTCTCTCTATCTATCTCTCTCTCTCTTTCTCTCTCTCTAGTGATCTTTCAATGGTGTTTTTATTTTCTACTACATTCCGAAACCGGTGCGTATACCTGCAATTGATACGCGAGTTCCTTGCGTCAATCTTAGCTCGACGCAGGTTGACGCGTTACTAAACGACGACTATTGTTACTAGAGTTCTGTATTTCTAATGACGTGCGATTATGGTGTTCGTGTTCAGCGGTAGTATACCAACCCGTGTGTTTCAGAATCTCTTCAATCACGTTCAAAGAAGTGTGAACACCTATACAGTTCCTTTTAAAACCGAGATCGTCTCGCCGAACAATTTAAACGTCGGCGCGACTCTAAAAAAAGAAAGACAAAGAAAAAAGAATTCGGCTTCCTAAAAGCATCGTTTTTCGTTGCTAAATTAATCGAAGTTAACGACTGGTCGAAAACAGAAATTATATTCTTTTTGCCAAAGATTTATTAACACGTTGAGTGCTGCTAGAGACTGACAATCGACTTTTCGTTTGGTCGATATGGATTCCAAGGACTGCATCATATAATGACATCTTTTTAGTTTATCGGTTTATATATTTTAAAGAGATATTGATTTTTAATGTCAATATAAATTTATCAGTATTAATTTAATTGCTTTTACTCCTTTACAATAAAACTATAATTACGGTAAAATTCTATACCCTATGGTATCATTAATGTTTTAAATTCAGCTTATTACAAGCTGTCAATTAAAAACTAACTGTACCATTTCGACGGTCCAAACGAAATTTGATACAGTGTGGCAATGCTATCGTTCGTTTATACTCTTCAGTCGTGCGTTCGGCGTCAAGAGCTCACGCGTTGCCGCCTGAGCGGAAAGTATAGCAAGATCGGCTTAGCGCTCAACGTGTTAAACAAGAAATCTTGCCAAGAAAATGAAAGAACTACGCCGGAACGATTTTATATCTTTATGAAAAAAGAGAATTTTCTCTGCTCTCCGAATTATATGATAACGCCGACTTGATTTTACCGTGCGACGAAGAACTGTACCTTTTTAAAGCATTTTTGGTTGAAAGTGTAAATTGGTAACACCGAACTGGACATGGAAGAATCGTGATAGTGTGATAGACATCAATTTGTTAGCGTAAAAGGCTTAATCAACAGCACTGATAACGAGAATCAAAGACTTTTTGCTCGTCTATAAGACTGATATTGACTCAACAAAACCGACAACGTACTATCGAGCCACGGATGTTTTCGCGAAACATTTCGACAACATTTAACTCAACCCCCCCGCCCCCTCGATTATTTTTCTACGATCTTCAAAGACGTAAACGAAGAGGTCCAGGACGTAAAGTTGATTTTTTGCCAACTTTGAGTTAAGTGTTGGACGCGTCACGTTGTATATATAATTACTTTCGATATACCATCGACGAATGGCTAAAAAAAAACTTTCGTATTAACGGCGGTCGTCGCTCGACATTTTTACACCGTGTATACTGTAAATCGACTTTTGAACGCGTTGTACAATGTTTAAAGCTGCGGTATCGATCCGATGTACATAACAATGTTAGTAAAACCCACGGAACACCGTACCGTTTCTTACTTAACTAGCATTTATAAGAAAGAGATCTTGTAAATAAAGTGCTCCTTAGCGACTTTCTGTGCGTAAAATGCGTTGTAAAAAACAAATCCAACACGTTGAAACGTTTACTCGAGACACGATGGACGTTCGTACGAATGATCGAAACATCACGGACGGTGGAGGAGGCGTGCCCTGAAAGGGTAAGGTTATGTTCGAAAATCGGAAATGCGTCCCCCGTCTCTCGTTCTATGATATTTATTTGAATTTACGAATCGTTCTCCCGCCGTCTTCTGTGATTTCTAATAAACTCGATCGACGAGAATCGAACGTCCAAAAATTGCAGACGATCCGTACATAACCTGATATATTTCATGGACAAGAGGCGATTGAACACGATCTAAAATAATGTACGAGATAATATCAACGTCGCGATAGTTAACCCTTTGCACTCGAAGCCATTTTAACTGGAAATCTGAAGTAATCTTTCTGGCTTTATAGTATTTCCATTTTACATAGCAATGTATATTTTATGCATAGGTAATTGATTCTCGTCGTTATCGACAGAACATAACCTTAACAATTTCCAAAATGCAAACTTTATTAGTATAAAGATTATTTTGCAACGTAATAGAACAATTTTATGGCGTCTTGCAGTCACCACTCGAGTGCAAAGGGTTAAGCCACGAGTCTTACGCGGACCTTAGCCGTACAATTGAGAATCCGAAGAACGGACCAGAAATTTATTTTCTCTATCGACGATTGTATCGATAAAAGTCTATCGACAAGCGTTCGCAGTTAAGTTTCGTGAAAAAAAAAAGAAAAAAATGGTATCAACAGCGTAATTGCCTCGAACGTTTTAATAAATTATTATTCATCGAACCGAATTGTGTTTAAGTCACTGTCACCAACACCGCGGTGCTGTCTAACCACCCTTCTATCACACCGCGCATTTAGTTCATTTCTTTTGCATCCTAACCGACAAAATACCACCACCGCGAGGCGGCGTGCACATTCCTGTCGTAATTACAGAAGCTTGTTGTTCTTTCAGTTTACTTCAGCCCAGACTATTACAAGAGGCTGGGGAGACATTTCTGCACGAGTTGCGGGAAGGAGTATAGGTGGATGCAATCGCTGGTCAGGCACGCGAGGGAAGAGTGCGGGAAAGACCCGCAGCACAGTTGCCCCGTGTGCGGGGCTAAGATACGGCACAAGTGGATGCTGAAGAAGCATTTGGTCACCGTTCACAATTGGATCATCACGAACGGGAAGAACAATTAGGAAGAGAACGATTAGAGAGGAGGATTAGGATGGAGAATTAGGAAGAACGATTAGGAAGGAGAATTAGGACGAACGATTAGGAAGAACAATTCGAGAAAAAAAGTCCATTGTAACGCAGAGAGTGTAGCTTGTAGCGTCTAACAGTATGGTAGTTGAAGAGGACACTGTCGTAGCTACTTCGATGACTGTTCTATACGGCGTTAGGTGAGCCGAACTAAATGACCTTTTCAGCTGCAAATATCATAGGATTCGCGATAAAAAATCGATATTTTTATTTCGTATTTTAAATCATTTTAACCCTCCATCTGCTATCTTTTTAACCTTCTGTCGCAACAGGTAAAAGCGGTGAGGATCTCTTTGCACTCGAGTGTGGTGACTCTGGGACAACACTAAAATTATTCTATCACCTTCTAAAATTGCCGACACATGTTTTACCGTTGAATTTTGATTCGCTCATCAAATTTTGTTCACCTACAAAAATTCGTAATAATCATACATCACAATTAATCATCATAGAAGAGCATATCTGCGTGAAGCATATCTGCAAGCAAAAAGGGTCATTTATTTCTGATTAATTGCCCTAATAATTCCTACGCGAGAACAAAGGGTATTATTACCATTCGGTTATTGATTTCATCTGTAATAGACACGATTGGTTGAAAATTTATGAACGCTTGACGAACGAAATTCTAATAGTTTCTCATAAAATATGCTAGCGATTTCTTTTTTAAAAGAAGTGTATATATTAGTTCTGCTCGTAATTATTATTATATTCCATTTTGTTTCTCTGTTACAGATTCTGTTGATTCTGTTGATTCCAAGCGACCCCGAATCTTTTAGCGATAGTGTACCGCCCGTTGCTGAAAAGATGGTACAATGTCTGTCGAGAGGCAAGGGGCTACCCAGCTCACTCCTGAAACCCTATTAAATTGGTAAATAAGAAGACCAATAAACTTAGCTAATAATAATTAAAAGTCTGAGATAAAAATAAAATGGAAGAAACCAGGAGGAGGCCATACGGGGAAGCTAGACACTAATGGGAGACAGGGGGCGTGGTTTGTTTGCAATCGGCCAGGCTCGAGTCCCTCGTTCCCCGAAAACTGGGCGATCATTTGCTGCCAATAAGAGAAACGCGAGGTGGCGAATCGGTACTCTTCTCTGTGCCATCTTTTGAGCAACGGATAGTACATTCAACACCGTTAGAATAAGCAGCTAACGCGATTGTAACCAGCTCGAGCAGATTTAACTTAAGTTCTCCTTTCACTTACGTGACGATGGCCGGTCGCCAGAGCATGACAAA
Source organism: Augochlora pura (assembly GCF_028453695.1). Lineage (NCBI taxonomy): Eukaryota > Metazoa > Arthropoda > Insecta > Hymenoptera > Halictidae > Augochlora > Augochlora pura. Next base: position 38,285,543 of record NC_135778.1, read on the forward strand.
CACTTTGCGCAAAAGAACCGTATTTCTGTATATACGGCACATGTACAAACTTTTGATAATAAAGATGTTAATAGATGGACGGATGTGTGAGATACCACGGCGACGTTTTTTTCTTTTTTTCAGTCGTGTAGAGACGAATAAAAAGTGGTGTGATTGAAGCGGGAGAAGCGGGACACGGACTAACGTCTCTCTTTGTTTGCTGGATATCCGAGACCCGCGTATCACACGCGTTACCGCGGACGATATTTCTGCGACGTCTGCGGCAAAGTGTACACGTGGAGGCCATCATTGATGCGGCACAAACGCGAGGAGTGCGGCAAGCAATCTCAACACTACGTGTGCCCGGTGTGTAATCCGCATGACCGGTCCAAAGCGACCGTTTTATGTTGCGCCTCCGTGTATGCGCGAATCGCGCGAAATAGTACAGGCGATAGAACTGTGTGCAGCTGAAATATAACATTGTGAAAATATAAGGAGAATAGTACGGTCACACCATTTTCGGTTTGTCGAAACATTCAGAAGAAAGGAAATGTCTTTATTTAATCTCTGTTTCTCACGAGTGGCGCAGATCGAGATTTTAGTGCTCCATAAAAGATCATAACACGAACGATATGACTAGATTGCGGATTTTATGCGATATAATTTCACGCTATAAAAATAAAAAAATATAAAAACAATTTAATAATATATTTACACACTATTTTCATTTCATTTGTATTTTGATATCTATTTTTCTGAATAGTCTTGGAAAATTATCATTTTGCATACAGATCCACAGTCTAAACAAAACAGATATCAGCATAAAACAAACAGTGTCTAATAGGATTTTTATTTTAGTTTTACGATGTGTAGTCTTTAAAGGACCGAACTTCTTTTTAATGCTAATTTTTAGCAAAACGATGTATGAAAATGAGAATTTTTCTACAGAACCGCAGTCCGATCGTCGACCGCTAGAAATTTTGCGAAAAGAACCGTATTTATGTATTTAATATTTTTGCTAATAAAGAAGTTGCGGATAGACGTGTTAGATACCATATGGCGGCGATGTTTTTGTCGGCTATGTTGCTTCATAGGGAGGAATGAAAATATAGGTGATACAAGCGCGGGTGAAAACAGGACACGGACTAACGCGTCTCTCTGTTTACAGGATATCCGAGATCCGCGTATCACACGCGTTATCGCGGCCGATATTTCTGCGACGTATGCGGCAAGGAGTACACGTGGAAGCCATCTTTAACGCGGCACAAGCGCGAGGAGTGCGGCAAAGAGCCACGCTACGTGTGCCCGGTGTGCCTACACAAGTTCCGTCGCAGCGGCCAATTGAAGTTGCACCTCTATCACGTACACAATTGGCGGTCTACCTACGACGTCAACGAGTATCGAACGATGTCAGAGTCTTGATCGACCAAGCACAGCTGATAGATTCTAGATCGCATGCCCGAAACCAAATATAGTTTTTAAAACGCTCGTTACGTTCTTCTCGTTGCCAGTGCCTACAGGATGTCCCAATATTAACCCTTTGCACTCGATTGGTGACTACTGTGAGTCACCATAAAATTGTTCTATCACGTTGCAAAATAATCTTTATACTAATAGAATTTGCATTTTAGAAATTGTTTAGGTTATGTTCTGTCGATACCAATGACGAGAATCAACTACATATGCATAAAATATACATTACTTCAGATTTCCAGTTAAAATGGCTTCGAGTGCAAATGTGATAAATATTCGAGTGAACGTGATAATATTTAGCGGCGTCTTAGAGTCGACCGCAAAGGGTTAAATATTGATTTCAGCTTCGTTAACGAATTATTAATAAAACACTCGGGTCAGTCACAGTCGCAAAGAATTACTTGCAATGATTTATAACAATTTTGGGACACTCTGTATATTGATCTCTTTCTTTCCCTTTTATTGACTTGACCACGCTGCTTTAAACTGTGATCACTTTACACGTTCTTTAAATTAAATGTAAATATGTGTAATATGTCCTATTCCCATTTATGAGATGTCTTTCTACTCCCTCGATATAAAAAGGACAATGCAAAATATTTTTGTAAGAACTACAAGTTACCGAAACATTTTGCTTGGGAAGAAAAATCGGTCGAAAAATCTGCAAATCAAAATCGATTGTTTACATTATTTTAATTCGCGAACAATTTTTGTTAATCTAATTTGGCTTACAGTACGAGACTCTGCAAATTTGTTTCCGACATCGTGTATTGTATTTGGAGTTGTTAGCAATGTGAAGGTTATCTAACAAATGTAATTAATAGTAATACTATAAGGAAAAGTTAAGAAAATTAACCTTGACAACATAGTTGCAAGAGAACTCTGCCAACTTCTCCTAAGAAATTTTCACGAGGAGTCGACAATTGGTTGACAACCAAATCCACAGGAGTCGCAAGATTTCGTTCGACTTTCCATTGCCTTGTGTTCGCTTCTGGGCACACGCATGCATTCTAGATTGTTTGAACCGAAACGGCCGCTTCGTCGTTTTGGTCAGCTGACAGCCAAAACATACATTGCTGAACATCCGTTCCAACCCGTTCCAAAGTATCAGATTTCTGCTATCGGCTGTGCTCGGCAGGATCACATGACACAAAACTGTTTCATGCCTTTCCCACTTCGTTCGCATTTTTTTTGTAAAATACGCGCGCTGCTCGAAAGATGCATTTAATTTGACGCGACACGAATTACGATTGACGCATGTCTAGCATTATAAAGGAGCGTGTGCCACGCGACGATAGTACAACGTTGTGTCTTTAATTTTTAGGCCCCCTTAGGAAGTTCACCTGCGGGAATTGCGGGAAAAGTTACAAGTGGAAGTCGTCGTTACAGCAACACCGTCGACTGGAATGCGGGATCGAACCGCAGTTCAGGTGCATGTTCTGCGGGTGGCGATTGAAGCACAAGCACCACCTGAAGCAACACCTGAAGAGGCGGCATCAGTGCGATTTGTCGGCGCTGTCGTCGGCGAACGGCCAGTAGATCGTGCGGGCTTCTCTATCGGCCGACATCTGTCCGTAAATAACATACCTTGGACAGCCGAACGAGTGAGCAGAGACTTGCGAAATCGACGGAACAGTTTTTTAATATCAATTAAAGGATTCTAATCCAATTTATCAACGAGTAGGATCGTAATTTTGACGACGCGCCGATCGCGCGAATGATTTCAAGATTATAGGTTATAACGAGACACGATTCCGCGTGCACGCGTAAAGTGTCACGTGCTACGGTCAGTCGAGCAACGCTTGTTAAACTAACCAAACTAAGATCTTCCATTGCGCAACGTCCCGGTATGTTAAAAAAAAGTCGTCGTAGCACATTTTTATACGTAGGTAATCAATGTTCCTGTAACCCGTTCCGAAACTATTCACGTTATCGACTAACTTTTGTTGTACGTATTTTTAAACTGGAAGATGTGCAACGAAACAATAAAAAGACGCTTTTGTTCAAGGAAAGGTAGAATCGTGAATCCCCGTGAAAACGATTTTATTTCGAATGAGGTTCTCCCCGTGCTCATCCAGCCGAACGACGACGATTCCTTTAGCGGCGCGCTGACGAATACGTTTCCGCTTGTGATTTCAGGCTTGCCGGAGTTCGGGTACCGGCCTGGCTACATGTGCAACGCCTGCGGCAAAACCTACAAATGGAAAGTGTCGTTGAACTTGCACAAGAGGATGGAGTGCGGCATCGAGCCCCGATTCCCCTGCGACATCTGCGGCAGACGGTTCAAGCACAAACACCATTTGAGGAAACACCACAAGTCGATTCATAATTACATAGACCAGGGCCAGTTTGCGGACGACTCGATGAAGAATCTCGAGATCCGATCGTTCAACGATACGACCATGTTGTGATTCTGTTTTACCGTTCGCTGTAAACCAAAGTACACCCTCGACAGTCGTCGGTTCATTTAATGGACGACGCGATTCACTTCGATGAGTCGATTCGACAGAACCTGGAATGTTTTTGGTGTACGGTTAAATTTACACGGTAACGCGAATGCTTAAATTTACACGGAAACGCGAGTGCTTAAATTTGGACGATGATGGACGAGATTCTTCTAATTAACATGAGTCGAAACATAAATCAAACTACGTTCATCGACAAGTTTGTTATTTTATACAGGGTTATACAACTTGTTTTTTTTTTCTAATTTTCTTTATTGCATATTTATGTGATACTGATCATGGTATACCTTCAGATTTTAAATCTCGTAGTTGTTAGATTATACAACTGATTCTATCAGTTCTTGGAAAGAGAAAGAGTTCGGTACATCTAACTAGCGTCGCGAATGTAAATTTAACCGTGCGCCGCAACACATGGAAAAGTATTGCACGAGAATAATCGACGCGCCTTCATTTGGCAAGTAAACGAACGAATGAAGATACAAGTACAAATAAAAGAGAACACAGAATACCTTGATTTAATGAATTGCGATGTTGTTTCGAAGATCTTTTTATACCCTATTCCCATCTGAAAGTATCATCTGTCATCGATTACGCTTGGAACCAAGCGCGTCGAGACGACCGTGTGACCAGTCTCCCGATTGTTATACCATTTTGTTACATGCATGTGTGATTCACGAACGATCGTGCAAGTAGCCATCGAGAAGAGCGGGTGTAACTTGTGTGTGAAACAAACGTGTCCCAGTCATCACGCTTCCAGTGTCGATTAGAGACCATTTCATTCGAATGTAGTTCAAGTCCGTATAAAACGTTTAGGTATTATTTAATGTATTTCTCGTGTTATTGTTAACATGAAAGTATGTCGCAGTGAAGCAGTTTTTAATTTAAAGAGAATGCCGTGGTGAACGGAATATTTTTTTAAAGTTCACAGTATTATAAGAAATTTAGTAGATTTTAACCGCGACTGTTACGTCACAGTGATAAATAATTATATATTTTAATATCCTCGATAATTTATAGGTATTATAATTGTAAATAATTCTGTAAGTATGTTCGTTCACGTGCCGTCCAGTTTAAGTTTTATTTGTCACGGTTACATTCTGCTGTTACATTTTTTTGTGAACTCCACTGTCCTACTCTAATGACAAGTAAACGATTCTATATAAAAAAAAAGTTCAGAATATAAAATAACATTGTTTCAACCGTGATTTTGTCTTCCAGTATTTAATTCCATTTTATTTGACACACTGGATTTTTCAAACGATATCTTGCCAAAGAAAAATAGATGCTATTCCAAAGCTCCGACCTATTATTTTGCGTAAAATTAAAGTTCGTCGACGCTTTTGTCACTGAAATCGGTGAAATGGTCTCTGATCCGTAAAATTGTTCCCGTCCTTTTGTTAGCTAGGTCGAGATATCTCCGTAGCCAATTTTTTATTCGTCACTGATTTATACCCCGATTACGTACGAGTCGAACTATTCTTGTGCCGTTTGATGGTTTTACGTGTCCCCCTGTTTAAGGCAGGCCGCGACGGAACGTTCGATGCTTGATAAGATTAACCGTAAAGCCCGTCGTCTCTTGCACCCACGCACGACTCCATAATTTATGTTTCAGGTGAGGCCGGCCAGGAAACCGTTTTTCCGTGCAGAGTGTGCGGCAAGGTCTACTCGAGGAAATCGTCCATGTACACCCATCTTCGCCTCTGCGGGAAAGCGCCCGCGTTCACCTGCATACTATGCGGCAGACAATTCAAGTACAAACACAGACTACAGTCGCATCTCGCCTCGAACTTGCACACGCGACAGTTTCAATAATCGGAAACCGTCGTGGACCATCGATAGCGGTTCGACGACACCGGTGCACGGTTTTTATATCGAGGAAATCCGTGCGGATCAATTTACACGACTCAGCCCCGTAAAAAAAATCGGCGAGAGAGCTCGTACGAAGAAAATTTTATTTTCAGTAATTTATTGGTTACTTTTACGATCTTAGCAGCAACGGACAGCCGAGGTTCTCCTGATTAAAATGAGTCCAAACACGATGTATATTGGTCAACGTTCGTCGAGTAGTTTAGGTTATGTAACTCGCATAACTTGCACGCCTCAGAAAACTTTAAATTAGTCGATTTTGAGAAATTTTACAACATTTCTACTAGGTAAGAACCATGTATTTAATAGTCTTTTTATAAAAATCATAATTTAAAATTTATTTGAGGTGTGCTACTTTCGCAACACCCTGTAGGTTTCTTATTAATTAACGAAAGGGAAGCTTGATTTGATACGATTTATATCGTGTTTGGACTCATTTTAATCGGAAGAATATTGGTTATTCATTGATGCAACAATTGCAAAGATAAAGGAACAATAACTAAAAATAAAATTTTCTTAATACCGCCACATTTGTTGATGAATTGATACGCTGGCTCCCGGAATCGATGCCAATTTTACCGTGCACTACTTCAACTACCGACAATGAATCGTGTTGTTACAATGCTATATCGTGCAGGAGAGTTCCGTTTTGTTTGTTCGAGCAATTGTTAGTTTATTTCAGAGAATTACGACTGTTTTTTTTTTATCAGGTTTGATAGCACCTCGAGTGCAGTAGCGTTTCAGCTTTAAGGGGAAACCTGGTTTAGATCGCTGAGATTGTTAAGAACTGCGAAATGGTGGTTTACGAAATTTTTAAGAACAATTTTCATTTAATATTTAAAAAATAGATGTTAATTTTTTTCGTTGATACGCAAGTAAACGAACAGCCTTTAATTTCTGCCATGAACGAAGGAGATTATGAATGATTTTCATATCGTCGGTGAACTTAATTAAGCATATCAAGACAAATAAAAAATTGATATATAGGGTGGCCCGAAATGATGTTACTTCCGGGTATCGAGGGGTTCGTGGTACGATTCGAAGCGACCTTTTCCTTAGCAGAAATGCAATTCATGATTTCGTTTACAAGTTATTAACGAAATACCGTGATACCATATATTTTTGGGACACCGTATATTAACGAAATCGTACGCGAGAAATCCCCATACGATAAAGAAACTTTCGCATTGTTTATTGCGAACAAAATGGTTAATTTACTACGAAGTAATGAATTTTTTTTTATTTTGTTTTTCGTTAACAAAACATCGGCATTGCATAGCTATTTGCATGAAAACGTTTTATTTGATTAATTAATTTATTTTTTAATAATTACAAAATGGTGATTTGTAGTTAGCGAACCAGGCTTCCTTTTCAAGAGAATTTCAGAGAATTCTCCGCCGTGGAAAGTTTAATATTTTTTCATTCGAATGAATTTATACCAGAAGAATTTAAACGAAAATATATAAATTTAGCGTTAATTCTACGTAATTGTGCAGACTAGTAGCAACAATATTCATTGACGAGCCATTGTACACGTACGGGGGGGTCATATTCACAAGGACGAGAGCACTTTTATCAATCGTTCGATACCGACTTTCGTCGACTCGTCGAACGTAGTGCCATATAACGATTAATAAAAATATAAGTACGATTAATACTCATTTTCTGAAACGCGAATCAGAATCACCGAAACGCCATTACTTTATCGCTTAACACGCGAACGCGTCGTGGAAGTCCAATCGAACGAATGATAAATTTCGATGGTGCCATACAAGGTGTACGTAGAGTCCGTGCAATGAACGTCGATTGTCGATCGATCAGAAAAAAGGAGTCTAATAGAACGGTCATTTTCGAAGGACCAAAAAGACTGATAGAATTCTCTACGTGTGTCGTAATCGAACAAAATCCACGAGATATTTTTACAGAAGGATATTTTAGTAGAAACGACTGGAAACTATAGGAACCTAGCCAGCAGTTCGTAACTGTAGAGATCGGATATTTTGTTACGTATTTTCTACATTTAGGGCTTCCAGAGAATTGTACGCAAAGGCTATCAGAAACGTAATAAAGACTTTATGATAACGAGCACGAGTAGCAAAATCGTCTGATTTTTCCCCCCGCGACACTGTCGAAATCATAACCTGTGTCAAACCTGTGTGTTTCTGCGCGTGTGTATGTATGTATGTATGTATGGATACGTGTATGTCCGTGTAATAGACGTGCAGCGAGAGATGACGAGAATGAACGGTCACGTTTTGTAATTAGCGCGATGCCGTGAACCCTGAACCGTTGTAACCATTGTGAAACGTTTGTTTTTTGCAGGCACCTTGCAGGAGGTGTGGATCTGCCATCGATGCGACAAACGGTATCTGAGCCACGGTTCCTTGAGAAACCACGTGCGGGTGGAATGCGGCAAAGAGCCGACATTCGCATGCCCGATTTGCGGCCGGAAGTTCAAGTACAAGCATCGATTGCAGTCGCATATGCGATCCGTCCACCACGTTGACAAACAATTTTACGAGCCGTACAATTAACAAATGTAAACTGCGAAAAAACGATACACACTTAACCGCGGCGACTGACGAAAACACAACATGAAATTGTGCAAACAAAATGCGCAACAAGACAGAGCAATTATTAACAATTTTTATTACAATAATTTCTTCGGAGAAAAAGATATTTTATATTTGCTATGCTTTAACAGAATGTTTAAATATTGGTGACAAGAGAAAAGAAATTTTTTTGTTTTCATTTAAAGTTATTTCAACGTTTTATGAAAAAGTTTCAGAGATTTTGAGAATTTATAATATTTGATCGTATTATAAATTAGTATTAATATTTAGATAAATGAAATATTCAAAATAATCATCTCTACTCTAAGAATTGTAAGAGTAACTGTCAGAAAATTATATGATTTTATTTTATAGTTTACCAAGATCGATGATGGCTCACCTTTTTCTGAACATTTGACACAATTTTTCATAATATTATCAAACTTTTAAAAATTGAATGGTGTATAATTAATATGGTATATCTAGTAAAAGGGCATTGTAAGTTTTTTTTTTGAGACCCTAAAGGATCTTTTAGCAACGAAAACATATCGTTGTCGCACGTGTTTTACCGCGCTCCGTTCAAAGTTGCCACGATCTCAAAGACAGCGCTTAAAGGATTACTATCTACTTAAAAAGAAACGTAACAACTGGAGTGGCATCGGCAGATCTTAATAAAAGCTTGCTAGGAAACAGTTGTACAAAAATATTCAAACGCTATTTGCATTAAACAGAGAAAAACTGCCTCGAAAAAGACTATTTTACGACGAATGAAAAAACTGTGTGTTTTTCAGTAAGCAATCCAGCTGAGCAAACTACTTTATTAACCCCTTGCACTATAGTAACGAGTTAGACTCGTGATACGGATTGTATGCAGGATCTAATAAATATTTATTAATTTCTTCTAAATCGAAATCAAATTGAAATTTTCTATTATCAAAGTCTAGCAATAGAAATAATTAAAGAGACAATACAAGAAACAAAAATTACCGGGTTCCATTAAGGAAATTATTAAGCATAAATAAATGCTAATCAACGCAACGTGAAAGGATTCATAGTGCAAGGGGTTAATTTCATATCTTCTTTATTAATTTTATAAATTTTAAAATGCATTCATATTCTCGAATATTTATTTAAGAGAAGTTTTTATTTTCACATGTTAATGCACACAAATGTGCAAGTACAAAAATGTTTATTTTTTACTGCATTTTATAAAGATATAGAGATATTGAAGATTAGTTTGCTCAGTTGAATTTTTTGTTTGTAAAACACGCAACTGTGCCACTCAAATCATATATGTATATAGCTTTAATAACCTGCAGGATATTTGTTAAGTTAATATCATGCTCCCACCCTTAACCGGTAGGTTGCCACCACTGCGTACAATAGTCGATAAAAATACACGAGACGAATATTTTTGTAAGCCTTACTTCTTGCCAAACCTTCGTTAAGATTTGCCCATTTTCCCGGGTATAAATCGTATTCACACAAAAATACGATAGTATTCTTTAAACCGGCATTTATAGTTTTATTAATGAATTTTTTACACTGAATACATATGTATATTATGTATGCGTCCATGGGTCGTAGCGGTCCGTATGCGCCCATACGTCGACAAACTGCGTGCGTTCGCAGCATCCGAAAGTTAACATAATTCAGTGAAATAACATTGTTTTTCTGTAAAAGTATTAACGCATTTACAAATGGTGCAAAGCAGAGGATTATTAATAGAATTAATAGGATCATTTCACTCACTAGTTAGTATAGCATTAGTCTTAAGAATACGTTTTTGCTTTCTCCAATGGTATAACATTTTTGTTTATAATTTCAGAATGATGAGATTGATGATGATTTTTTCGAAATATCTTGAACATTTAATCATAAATACAGTTGCGTTAATTTAAAGTAAAATAATACTGTGATTCTGTATATAGAGGGACACAATATTGTTATTACCATATTATTTGACAAAATACCATTTTTTTTTAAGTTCAAAATAACCCAGACACACAGTCATCAGGTATAGAATAGTTTTTTAAGTTCTAGTTGTCCTGTTACATTGTACGGCAAATCTAATTTTCGCGAAGATTTTTGTCCAATGTAACAAATACGTATCGAACTGTATAAAAATCACGCCGACGAGAATGAAATGATTTCAACGATTTTCTGTTGTACATACTGTAGAGCTTATATAGTTTCTCGCATCTCTGTTAATAAATGTGGCTTACCAGATACATTGCAATCGCTGACCATTGCTTCGAACGTGCCAACGGTCGAGTACCAAATTTGTTTCAATATCCAGAAAGTAAAATCGTAATAATTGAAAGGTCTTCTCTCCATTTTATTCCCATTTAAATTCCATTCTACATCGCGAAGTTCGCAACAACGAGAATTTAATATTGTTTTAACCGTCTATGGGACCGCGTAATTTTCAGAAGGCAATAATTTTACCTTTTTCGCAAGCTGACGTGTGCATCTTAATTGTATAAGGTTTCTCTTAAAATTATTAAAAATATTAAAACCAAACGCCTCGCAAGTTTTCTGCAAATAAACATCCAAGGTTCGACCCATAGAGGGTTAATCGTCTAAAAATCGCGTTGCAGCAAACTTCCTTACCGCAAACAATTGTACTCTAAACGTGCAAAGTTATGTTTTTAGTCACGCCCCCCTGACCATCTGCGATCTCTTTTGCTACCATCGAACCGGTGTGTCCTCTTTTCGTGCATCGTCTTTCCTCGCTTCGCGCGCACACGCTCGTACAAAAGCATCTATTCCCCCATTATTGATTTTCCTTTTGTTTCTTTATTGTCTTCCAGTGCCGAGGCTCGTGGTGAAAAAAATTGAGAACCTGGGATATATGAGAAGACCAGTGCTTTACAAGTGCCCGAAATGCAGCAAGTGTTACCAATTGGAAACGTCGTTGAAGAGGCATCAGAGGCTCGAGTGCGGCAAGGAGCCGCGCCAGAGCTGTCCGATCTGCGGGAAGAAGTTCACCCACAGGTTCAAGCTGACCCACCATTTGGCCGCATGTAGAAAAAGAAGGGAATAGCGGACCTATCGTCGACGCGGCGACGTGAAACCGAACAAGCCTTAAAAGAAACCGCCTACCGGAAGTGCAACAAGTTTCAGTGAATGTGACAATCTCTGAGAACAATATCAAAAATCTCGGCGATCGAATCGGCGACGGTTTACTGTAATTTTTCGCATGGCTGAGAGCGTACGAAAGATTTTGTACATAGTTCGGCATATAGGATATTTTAAATACCAAGAGTTAGGCTGTTAACGAGAGCTATCGAGAGATTTGTTATTTCGTAAATATTAAAAGTGGTTATAGAGAGAGAGAGAGCAACGTCAATGAAATTGACGGCGCGTTTACACGAAGAGAGAAACCCTCGTCACGACTCAATTGTACAATTTTTGCACTTTTGAATAAAAACACGTTTTCTTGCCAAGAAACACACACACACACAAACCGTTCCTCTGATCGCGCGATGAACAAGGGAATTACCATCGACGCAAGAGAAATCATACTATCGCTGGAGCTGTCGTTCCGAGTAACAGAGCTTATTCTACTGCTTGCCCGTCTGCTCTTCTTTTGCTCTATTTATATAACCTTTTTACCTCCCCTATCTCTACTTGCGACACTCCCTTTCAATGCTGCGTGTTCACCTTAGAACAAACTCACTCGCGGCAGCTATCACATCGAGCGCGTGAACCTGAGAGAGTAACTCTCCCGCAACAACAGCAACAACAACAACAACAACAACAACTGTTCAAAAGACATTGTAGATAAGTGAGAGGTACTCTCGACAGCGCGGCTGCTCGGTACCGGACACGTGGCATGCGCCTGCATTTAGTAACGAACAGACAGGAGACTAATACTTTCATGAACATGACGCTCGCGTCGTTGCATTCTCCGGCAACGGAGAATATTTTGTAAATTTCCGAATCGTCCCCGTCGCGTCGCGGGAAAACGGCGATAAGTCCGCCGACATTGGCGTCTAACGATGAAATCCTTTCGTTTCAGGACTACTGGCGACGATGCTGCTCTCGCAAGACATACATCAGCCGCGGGGCAACAGCGACGCGCTGTGGAATCAGTTGTGCTACAACGAGACGCCTTACAAACCGAACAGAACGCAAAGGGTGAAGGACCCGAAGGACGGCGAGATGAAGTACGCGTGCAATAGGTGCGGGAAAACGTACAAGGCGACCACGTCGTTGAGCCGGCACAAGCGGCTCGAGTGCGGCGTTGTACCGTGCGAGGTCTGCCCGATCTGCGACCGAAGGTTCAAGCACAGATTCGTCTTAAACTCGCACGTCGTCGGATGCCAGAAGAAGCTGCGGCATATAATGGATAAGTGCCGTGACTCGCCTGTTTTCGATGAGCCGGAGTAGAGCTAGGCGTTTCGGGATTCTATTCCTCTCGCGACGCTGTCGCTAACGGCTCGTGTCCACGCCGGTGACACTGTCGACAGCGCCGCGACGTCACGGATGAGCAATGTAACAGGTAAAGGTTAGCGTATAGTTCGTTCAAGCGACGCGACCAATCAGAATCGAAGGAGCATCCCTGGCAGCCCCAATTCTGCCGCACTGTTCATCCGTGACGTCACGGATGGATGCCACGTGACATTTTTAGGGTACTCGTGGTAAAGGTGCTGTCGACATGGGTTCGAGACTGCAAGACGAGTCACTACAGACGAGTCACCTTAATACCTTCTAGAGCTAACATGTTCACGGCGGGAGTCTAGATTTGATATACTTCTGAACCAAAGGCTTTGTCAAGAGCTACTTTGTGTACTAGTGGAGGTTACAGCTATAAATGTTAGATAGAATAAGCGTAGTTAGAACAAGGTACGTGGTAGAGACATAAATCCTATCAGAGACAAAAGGATAGAAAGAGTCTAAGGGATTCTCATTCTACATCAGTCTGTGGCCATCAAGGCCTCCTACGTTTACCAATAAATGGCTAATTAGTTATCTTTCTGCTAAAATACGGACTACCCCAAAGGTAAGCACTTTATTCATTTGACCGGCTTTTTAAGGCAACGTGTTGACTATCAGAGAAAAGAGTTACAGAAAAACAAAAATTGTATCTTATTTTCAATTTGACGATTGGTTTACCTAATTATAGTTTCTAAACTTACGTAAACTAAACTAACGTAAATAACTGATTAGGTTAATGCTATGATACTAGATGGCAATGATGAATATTACTACACTTATTCACCGCGAGAATTATTTAAAGGGGATGACGGTCCACTGAATTACTTGTTGGATTTGCAAACCACACAATTTTTCGTACGCTCAGAATAATTCGATCAAATCTCCGGATTAATTTGCACTTTTTAAATCATACAAAGCTCGTTGCATTTTAAATTTTGCAATCCAGTGATTGTTAAAAGTTCAGGGCACGGAATTAACTGCACTTGACAGAGACAGAGTCTAAACTTTTCACCTGACGACTATCTCTTTCTGTCTCCGTTTATCTCACTTAATTAGCAAAAATAATTAATTAAGCTAACCTACCGAATACCTTGCTTTCACTACGCTTATTCGCACCATTTCACAGCTGGACTTTTACTATAGCTAGCACAGAGACAAACAGATCGTAACAAGGTTCACAAGCAACTTTCTAAACTCTCGCTATAAACATGGCTGGACTACAGTCTCCGAAAGAGGAAAAAGTTCTTTTAAATAATATTTAACGAGAGTAACATTAGTTTTCAGTTGGACATATTTCAGACATTGAAAGATCGCTGTAATTTGTTTAAACGTATGCTTTGAAATACTTAGAAGCGGAGCCTGTTCAACGTGTAGACATCAAATACGCGGAATATATAAATGAATGTTAGTAGTACGATCTGTACCGAAGGCTATCATTTAGTATCCTAGTCACTCAACTATATAAACCATTGCTTAACGATTCTGAACAATTTGATACTACCCTAACGTAACTACTCGGTGACGGCTTAACGACGAACGATGTGTTAATTAAATAGAAATGAAAACCGTCGAGACGCTTCAAGTTTGTTCGAAGCATAATGTTTTATGCGTCTGCAATTAATTCTTATTTATATTCGTATGTTTTTATGTTCGTGACTTTGAGTGGCCTGGAAATGCCGTGGCCATTTAATTAACTCGTTTTGCACAGCCTGCAGTTACAGGTGTATAATAGGAATGGATCGTTCAATTCGAGAGGAACGAAGGACGCGAATTATTCAAGTGACTTGTCTTTGGTGACTCGCTCTGTATACCTAGTTTATTTTAAAAGCAACATTCGCGAATGACTTACGGGACTCAAGCTTTTCAAGTTAACAGGAAATTCGATTGTTGTAGATCTCGCGAAGTATCCGTTTGCGAATCGAAGCGTTTAGGATATCGAACGGAAAAAGATTCTAAAGATCAACAACGCTGCAAGACGGTTCAGTTTTTCCGTTTCAGACGTGTTTTATTTTTATATTTTCCATTTTTGTATTTACTCGAGGCGACTTTCTCGTTCAAGCGAAAAAATTACGTCTATTTTTAACACGTTCAGTGCAACCAAATTACTAGTTTTAGTACCGGCTTGCTTCGCCTTACTCTAAAACGATCACGTATTCGTTACATGTAATAATTAAGCTATACATTTATTAAAGAATAAAGGCACCGCGTCGCTCGAAAAATAAACTATCTCTACGATTACATGCATCGAGAGCACGCACTCAACGTGTTAATAAGTATGTAGTGTCGTCGAACGTTCCGATGTATTTCTTCGATCTTAAAGGGAACCTAATTTCTTCAAATTGTTTGCCGACGGAATTTCTCTGACATTTAAATTTCGTTCTATTCTTAAGTTCTTTTTACGTATAAGTGACAGTCCATAAACTATGTAAAGACACTAGTCTGAGACACAACCATGTACACTAAGGAACATTAATGGAACCCAGTTTTTTCAAAACGTCATGTACCATTGAAGGCTCGCGCGCCATCTTTTCATTGTAAACGCTTCAACGCTGTACTACTCGCAATAAGAAGTCATTACGAACGACGTTCATTTTCTTCGTACGACGAATCGTTACGAGAGTTTCTCGTCGCGCGTTACCCCCGCGCGACCATTCAACCGATATTTACTTTAGAGCTAGTACCATAACACGCGTTCGGTATCGTCGTAGGTGAATTTGTACCCGACGCGCAGATTGTTTTAATTTCTAAGAAGCATTTACGACCAATTGTTTGTATACTTTTTTACCAATTACGAACCCTGCCCTCTCAACGAATAAAACGTCTCCATGAATCTATCGGTGCTTGTAGTTTCTATGCACACCTAGAAAGAAACGACATCGAACGAGTAACTTGCTACATTCGACTATGCTATGTCATAATATCGGAGCTTTCGTTCGGTTTGACGCTCTGTTAAATGAACGCTGTAGCTTGGAATCGGCAAATTCAAGTAATCGCTGTACCGCCGTCGACAGTCCGTACGGAAACTGTCTATTTGTTGCCAGGTAGTTTTTCGCCGCATCTGTTTCTGTTTGTTCACGAGTATATTCGTTCGACAGGTATGCTGTCGAAGACAGCGTGGAGCTCGGTAAACAATTACCACAATCTACCGATGGACGATCTCCAGCTGAGGGACGGGGGCTACGGCGATCCGTACTATTGCCAGGGCGTGGCGATCGATCCGAATAAAAGGCAGCTATATACCTGCAATATCTGCGGCAAGTCCTACTCGTGGATGTACAGCCTGCGACGGCACCTGTTGCAGTGCGGCAACAAAGAAGCAAGGAACAAGTGCCAGTTCTGCGCGAAGAAGTTTTATCGGCGCGACAGGTTCAAGGAACACTTGTTGGCCCATCACTCGGACCTGATTTGAAAAAACCAATTTACGGACCACCTTCGAAATTAACCCTTCGCACTCGAGCGGCGCCGATTCGGCGCCCGGCATATGTGATGTGGCAACTCGAGCGGCGCCGATTCGGCGCCCGGCCGATTTGAGGTGTTACCTCGGTCGGCGCTGCTGCGGCAGGTCCTTTGTAACTCGATCTGTTAATTTACGCTGTGCGATAAGATATTTTTCTCGGAAATACTTTCGTGGACTAGGGTTGGCTGGCACTGTAGCCAAATCTTAGCTCAGTTTAGTTAGTCTCAGTGTTGCATTCGCTTGAAACAGTCTTGGCAGTAAGTATAGTAGCAAAAAAGTGTTTGAGCCCTAAAAATATGGAGGAAAATCGAATCAGCTCAAGTTGGGACGAATTCGATTTTGCAGCGTTGGATGAAGAAATCACACTGATTTCTGACGGATTATACCGCGAAGCGAATGAATCCAGTGGAGAAGATAGTGATACACTAAGAGGTGTGAGGGGACGAAAAATTAGAATTATAGAGAGCGACAGTGAAGGTGGAAGTGAAATCCGATTAAACGGGAAGCTTCATATAATTCTAAAAGGGCCAAAAAGGGACTGCAAGGTTTGTTCTGACCGTAACACGCCTGAAGGTAGGCGGGAAAGTTCTTATTACCGCGATACGTGACCTGATAAACCTAACATGCATCTTGGATATTGTTTTACAAGATATCACACCAAACCTAATTACAGAGTATAATATTTACCAAAGTTTGTTGTTTTTGACATATAAATAAATAAACATGTGAAATTTTATTATTTTTACACATTTGTTTGTTAATAAACACTTTTAAATTACTTTTAAAATGGTTGCCTAATTTGCCCGAAATCGTCTCGAGTTGCTGGTTCGCGCCACCGAAAAAGGCCTCGAGTGCAAAGGGTTAATCCCTTAACTGTGGACACCGCGTAGAGTTGAAAAATATACACTTTATTTCCTTCGGGCACTTTTACATTGTCGACGAAATTCGGAAAAAGAATCAACGTTTTACTTTCGATGAAACGTGTCGCAATTAAGGGGTTAATCGTTCGGAATTTCGCGTGCACTTTTAACGTTAACGACGATTCTCATTTTGTGTGATACCCGTGTGCGCGACGCGTAATTGTACATCAAATTGTATTTTTTCCCAATGTTCAGCGACCGAATAAAATGATTAACGATGAACACCGCTGTATGTCCTGCGTTCCAAGTAAACTTTGCATTGTAGCACCTTCGTAGCTTAGTAGAAAAAAAAAGGATGTAGTCTAGTAGTATGGGAGTATAGTGATCCTACAACGATGACCGTAATTTCCTTTATTCCGTAATGTGTGCGATATTAACCCCTTCCCGTACTTTAGCGAGTCTGACTCGCGATGAAGATTTTTGCCCAAACATGAATATCGCGAGTCAGACTCGCGACCAGATACTTGGGCCAAACATAAATATCGCGAGTCAGACTCGCGAACAGTTACTTGGGCCAAACATAAATATCGCGAGTCTGTGTCGCGAACACATACTTGGGCCAAACGTAAACATAACAAGCCGAGCTCGCGGACTGATTTTTTGCCCGTTACGCTCGTGACTGAACGTTAGTTCCTCTCAATACCTCAGAACAGTTAGTCACGATTCTTATC
This sequence comes from Augochlora pura, assembly GCF_028453695.1. Lineage (NCBI taxonomy): Eukaryota > Metazoa > Arthropoda > Insecta > Hymenoptera > Halictidae > Augochlora > Augochlora pura. The sequence continues at coordinate 38,303,369 of NC_135778.1, forward strand.
GTTGCTGTTACGAAGCAGTTCAATTATTAAAATTTAAGAAACCCTTGAAAATGCAAGGTACAAAAGTGTTTAGTGAAGGCCGTGATAACGAATCTTCTGATAGTGACGTGTTTATGCCAGTTGCAAAGCGAATAAGGCATCTATAAACGTAAAAGCATTAGAGTTTACTTCCTCAACTCCAGTATCGCGTAAAATTGACTATATCACAGGTATTGCGGGCATCTACATTTCGGATCATATTGCGACTGTTTATAAACATCAGTCTGGTCTGTTTAGCGCCCGTTGATGCGGACCGCTCGGGCCCGAGTTTCGTCGAGCTAAATGGCACGGGAAGGGGTTAATGGCAAACAATCGTCGACGAAACGTTGAATAACCTTCGACAGCGTCACATTTCTCGTAAAAGAGCCGACTGCATTAATTGGACGTTGATCTAGCCTGTGAGAAACGCTAGATCGGATTACGTTGTGGAGGCTCAATGCTTGAACCATAGACTTTACAACCTCTCCGACCGTAGCTTCCACGATTTCGTTCTTTCCCCACTGATCTGTCGAGTGAGTATCTTTGGCAATATCAGGGTGTCCCATAAGTCTTTTCCGCACTATGCTATACAAATACAGGGTGATCTGTAATTATGGTAAAAGCGGGAAATGGGGGGTTCCTGAGGTCATTTCAAGTAACCTTTTCCTTTGCCGAAATGCAATCCGCGGCTTTATTAACGAGTTATTAACGAATAAAGTTGGCTGCGCACGGACGATTTTTCGTGCTGCTGCGCACGCGAGCAGGGCTGACTGAATCCTGTCTCGGTATAAATTTGAGAGTATTCCTTAGAATCCCTTTTTGGAGACAAGATTTTCTATGAAAATATGCATCGAAAACGCACTTAGTCCAAGGAAAATGGACCTTCGATTGATTATTACATGCCCCGTCTGATTAATTATTACTTGTTTCTCTCGGTAATAAATGTCAAAAATCCGAGAGCGAAATAAAAACGCAGCTCGATGAATATTTGTTGTTCTCAACTCTTTTGGAAAAAGGGCATAATGAGGCTTCCTCAGAGATAAAAGAAGGTAATAGAGCAGATTCGTTCATATATAACACGATAAATTAACCTTAAACGACATTTTTTCGCATAATTTCGCATAATTAATTTCGCATAAAATGAAGGAACTTATGGGACACCCTAATGAAATAGTACTTTTCACGAAAGATTTCTCGCGTGTCACGTAGTTACGTCTTAGTTTCCGACATAGTTGACGAGACACTGGCGCCGGTAATCGCAGTAACCGAATTCTCTCACGTTCCAGTCGGCGCGGCCCTGATGAACAGCATAGGCCCGATGGAGTTCCTGGACGCGAAGAACTTTCATCCGGCGCCGATCGCCTACAGGACCCGAATGCCACGCATGCGTTCCCAAGCGTTGCAGAACTACATGTGCGGCGAGTGCGGCAAGGGTTACAAATGGATGGCCAATCTGCGCAGACACCAGAGGCTCGAGTGCGGGAAACTGCCGAAGCATCGTTGCCGCATATGTCGCCGGGAATTTTACCGACGATACGAGCTCACCAATCACTACAACACGAAGCACGTGGTGACCGGCGAATGCGAGAATGCCTCGCAGAAAGATCCGTTGGCCACCTGGACCAATTAATTGGTCCTGTTACTCGCGACCCTGCTCGAACGATCGTTATTCCCGTATGATAGTAGCACGTAGTATATCGAAAATCGTGAATCCTTTCTAATGGGTTCGTCACAAGTTCTCGCGGTTTTAATTCCGATCTAGATTCTCTTAAAAATTTGTACTCGAATAACATGAATTTTATAATAATGTAATTCACTTTTTGAGTAGAATAGAGCGTCGAATTTACAATATATATATGATTTCATTCTCGTTAACCCGACGCTCAACGAAAGCCGAAGCTATCGAATAACATAATTATTTAAATATAACTGTTAACACTTTATCGACCGGTCGTAAAAATTTCGTTTCTATTTTGACTTTATTTATCTTATTAATCGCGAAAGATATTTAATATTTAAAGAGTTATATAATAATATTGAGGCTTGTAATACAATCTAACAAATTTATCATAATAATAGATATAAAATTAATGGTTATTATTGCAACCAATTCACAGGCTACCGATCGGGGGAAAAGGCTGATTTATAGACCGATAAAGTGTTAAGCAAGTATTACGCGAGACATTTAACTCGAAAATAATACCGCACGAACTTGTACACCAACCTATTGCACAACATAGTTCCTCTTTCGAGGAAAAACGATCAATGGTGTCGTTAAATGTATTATCTATTTATTGAAAACGATAACCACCCCAATGAAATCATTAATTTGATATCCATTCATATTGCGGGTACATTAACGGAGGAAAACTGCATTCAACAATCAATGCGTAAGAATCCATTCCACGATGCTATCGTCCTCTTTCACTTTTCACGAGAACTGCACGTTCGCGACACGTTTCGCTCCTGAATCGCTCGTTCCTTGTGTCGTCTGCTCTTCTACACCTGACTGTACTTCGCACTATCTTTGATACGATTCATATCATAACTCATTTGTAACCGCGTACGATGTATATTCACCGTAGCGTATCGCACAGAAGAACGCGCGTCGACGAACTGTACGAGTGTTTCTCACCATTTGGATTTATAACGACGATCGAATTAAATAAACGTATACAAAAGTCCGTTTGGTATTTTTCTCAGCGAATCGCCGAACCTGCGAGATACTTCATTTTACATTCCTCTTTCCAGTAGGTGTTCGATGTTGTGTGCAGATGTTTGGAAAACTTTTCTTTAAATAACACCGACGATCTCACGTGGAGAATCGAACGCGAAAAAAATGAAAACGGTGCCATTTTGCCCGTCTTGCTGCATGTTTTTCTTCCCCCGTTTCGTCACACCAACCGATGCATTGTGTCTCCGTATGGCGTTAACGCGAGCTGTTCGTTCTTCCGCAGGACACCAAGCGGAGGCGATCGATTGGTACCTGAAAACGGACCACGACGCCTCGCGGACCCTGTTCGAGTTCGTCGCCAGCAGCTACGACTCGCCGGACGTGGAGGAACGGAAGAAGTCAGCGAAGACGGTGATCTGCGACGAGTGCGGCAAGAGCTTCTCCCGCCTCGACAGCCTCCGCCGCCACGAGAAGAACTATTGCAAGGTCAAGGGGGAGAGACTGTTCTGCCGGTTCTGCGGCAAGAAGTTCGTCAAACCGTTGTCGTTTATCTCCCACGTGAAGTCGATGCACTCGGCCCTGCTCGCTACCTCGAGCCCGCGACTGACCATGCAATGAATCCACGCGACCGAGAAATCTCCGAACTTTGTCACTTTCGCTTATCGGGGATCGTTGCCGCGTGCTTAATACACGCTTTGGTCCTGCGTCGACTGTCCGACGAACTGAACATTAACCCTTTGGCCACGGCAGACCCGCGACGTCCACTAGAGCGAAGTTTATCGTTTGACACGTATCTCTCATTAATATTCAGTATTTTTAATATTATTGAAATATTATTTAATAATATTGAAATATTAAAATATTAAAAATACCGAGTTCTATTACATTAAACCAAAATTACTTAAAGTGAAATTTTCAGATTTCTTTGCAATATTTAATAACCAAATTTAATAGTAAACAGGCGAAATTTGATCTGGACGCCTATTGGCGTCTATAGTACCGGGAAGCCAACATGTGCCAACAGTAGTCAAAGGGTTAAAAGACTTTTCAAAAATTTCCTTACTGAATCAGGATTTTTCTTTTTCAGTTGAATAATTCAACGTAATTGTTTGTTCACTGTCTGCAACGACAAGTCGACGAATTACAGGATCCGTTAAGTGTGTGTCGGGCTTTGGTTGCACCATTAAGATCTTTCGTCTGTTGGGATGCTAGATTTCAAGCGTCGCGTCCGGTGATATGTTTGTTAACGGTTAAAGTGCGGATAATTTTAATAGGTTTTGTAAATTAGCGCGTAAACGTGCGAGTTGTTTTTACTTATTGTTGGCCGCGGTTGGCAGAGCGTCTCCGATCTTCCGTTCGCGTCGCGAAGTTTTGTACGGATTCGGCTAACGATAAGCGCGAAAATGTACTATAACGATAATATACGTAATCGAAACTAACTTTGTAACGTGCATCGCGGTATACCACGGTGAATAACTCTCGCGTACGAACAAAATCTGCGGAGTATATCTTGCGACTGTACCTGCGGATTACGCGAACGCTGGTTATTCTCCGGGAAACGAAAACGCGGCTCATACGTATAGCGTATATTACAGGAGTATGAGTACCCAAAGTTTTCCAGAATTTTTCAATTTCACTAACTTTCTCTCTCTCTCTCTCTTTCTCTCTCTCTCTCTCTCTCTATTCCGATGATTATTCTATCGTAAGTATTTACTATAACACGAAAGGCAAACGGGAAGCATTGGATCGACGAATGGCGGGCGGAAGAAGAAATTGCTTCGCGAACAGAAGCCTCTATGTCGTTGTATATACATGCGGAATGTAATCGAACGAATAACGTAAATTGAAATAAAAGCTCATAGTTGAACGTTTCGCAAATCGAATGAATCTCTCAGCGAGGATCCCCCTGATGTTCTGCTTGCCCGCTAGAAAAAAAAACAACACCCAGCCTCCTACAAGCAAAATTAAGTTTAATACGACTAACAACGTTTCTCTTTCGGCAAAGGTAATCGACTAGACATAACCCACGCGACTTTGCCCGGCAGAGCGACGGAACTGCGCGAGGTTCACTTGGCAGAGTGTGCATGCTTCTTGCTATCCGCAGAGCCTCCGCTCCTCTTCGATCCGCTCGATCGCCGTCCTTTTTAACAGATTCACGCGTCTTTGCAGGCGAGACCGCGGAAAGCAACACGGAGAAGGATCAAGACGACGACGTCTGCGAAGTGTCCTTCCACGGGCAGCTGCCGATGAGCTACCTGCTCTGTGACTCGTCCATCTTGAACACCGTCGAGACCAGCGCTGCGCAGAAGACCGCCAGGAGCCATCAGCAGTTCCGTTGCGACGGCTGCGGCAGGGCCTACACCAGGATGGACAGCCTGAAACGGCATCAGACCAAGTGCGACGCGTCGTTGGAGAAGCTGCAGGAAGAGGTCGAGTGGCTGCACAGGCAGAAGTTCTACTGCAGCCAGTGCGGCAAGGGGTACAAGAGGCTGGACACCCTCAGGAGGCACCAGAGACTCGTCTGCTGCGACAAAGAATCCAGCTCGTGAAAGAAACCGGACGACGGCTCTTGAACCGCGTTGCGGATCGTTTCGTGTACCTTCATCGCGTTGTCAATTTGAGCTTCTCTTTCAACCCTTTCGGTACGAGTGCCGGATATAACCGGCGTCCGCGCGACGACCGCTCTGGACGAGCGCCGGATATATCCGTGCGATGACCGGTATAAATAACAGAATTTTATATAAATAAATCTTAATATTTTATATAAGTACCTCCGAATATCTCTTAAGTTACAAGCAACACTTTTGTTCAAAAATGTCGTTTTATTGAGCACAGTTTTTCTTTAACGCTTAGGAAATATTTTCTTATAAAGGAGGACTCGTCATATGCGGCGGCAATTTTCGGCGCCTCGTACAGCGAGAGTGTCGTGGCGGACAGAGTGCTCGTACCGAAAGGGTTAATCTATATTAACCGGATGGGGGTGGTCATCCAAAAAAGCGAAACCCATCACCCGCGGTTTTAAAACACGAAGTTTCGCGAAACAGCCCTGTTTCGGCTAAAAAGTGGCATTACGTAACAATTAAGAAAGTTCGAAAGTGTAGAGCTGTCTCGAAAGATGAGGGCGAGTCTCGCGAATATACCGGTCTACTCGGTTTCTAATTTATCTTATCACGAGCACCGGTAAATATCCGTCAAAGTTGAGAGAGCGTCGCGGCGATATTAAGTAGTACTTAGGCGTTGACAGAAAGTAATTTTGTAAAGAGTTTTTCATTCGTTTGCGCGAGAAGTGTTTCGAGTGTTGCGGCAACTTTTAACGTCCTACCGGCAAATAGAATTGCGTTTATTGTCCTGCGAGCATTGCGGTATCGCGCAAGATTCGAACGGAGTTCGTTCGTATTACTGCTTGAAGTTGTTCGGTTGCGTGGATCGTGTAAGCGACGAAACCGACGGTCTAAAAGTAATTTTTAAGATGAAATATCGAATGAAATGGATTTATATACATAGCAAGGCACGACGAAAGATTTACCACAGAGGGTATAATTTGAATGATTTAGGACCGTGTCGTAAAGATCTAACCAAAGAAGAGTAACTGCGTTGGCCTATACTAAACTTGTTATTCAGTTTTACATAGTACTACTCAGAGTACAAGAAAGTATATCTTCCACGAAATTTGATACATTTCGTTTCACTCGCATTGTCGTTCGGCCCATTTATCTAAAGAACACCTGTCGATATGACATCGAGATGTTGCGTTCGTCGATAATTCCTTCCGTTTGCGCGCATCGATTCCCGGGCCTCGATCGGCTAAAATTGTCGTTCACGCGAATCGATCAACCGTTTTGTACCTGCGTGTGTACGTTCATTAAACCTGAAGCTTTGAAATTGGTCACCACGTGAACCGTGTTATACGTTATTTCAGACCTGTCCGTAGAAGTTCTCGTTAAGTTAGCTAACTTTACCGTCGCGCATTGTTCTCGTGGCTGATCGTCATTATCTTTGTCTGCTTCTCCCGCAGGTGTCGATAACGCGGGCAAATACGATGCCGCCGCGTGGGACCCGGAGAAGAAAAAGCGCTGCGGCAGCGAGGGGGCCGTGTTCTACGATAGATCGCGCTGGCGTTTGCGGGAATGCGTGGAATTCCAACAGACGGAGGACGATCCTCTCAGGCCGGACGCGTACACGTCGCTTCAGCACGCGAACTACGTGTGCACCGACTGCGGGAAGGGGTACAAATGGCTGGACAGTTTGAAAAGGCACAAGAGGGTCGACTGCGGGAACAAAGAAAAGAGATTCTCGTGTCACATGTGCAACAAGAAGTTTAAGTACCGATACGAACTCAAAAACCACATAACCGCGCACCACGGAATGTAAATACTGCATATCAATTCCGATTTAATGTACAAGCGATCCGCCATCTTGGAATCGAATGAACTATAGAAAGACCGCTCGCGCTTCCTCTATTCGATATTCTCAGCTTTTGTATTCTATACGAACAACAATTTTTGTTTGGTCTTTAGGTAACAAAGATTACTTTATTAGTATCTGTAAATGAGGAAGCGCGCTCATAAATTATTAGACTCCGGATTTTGTGCATACTCTCGTCCATAACGCGGAAAGAACAGCCTAATATTCAAATGAGAACTCGCTCCCATATTTGCTTGTTAATTGTAGATAGATATATATGTACAAAGACGTATTTCTGTGTCTGCATCTTTTTCCACGTGCATATTAAAGAATACATGCATATTAAGGAATACAATTCCATTTAATTTTCTCTGTAATATTACTATCAATCGCATTCGCATACTTATCAGTGGCAGATTAAGGTGCACCGAGGCCCAAGGCATAACAGAAAATTAAGCACTCATAATTAATACGAAACATAATTAATACGACAAAAATTAAACTTACGAAATTGTATTTATAGCATCGAGAAAATAATTTATATAATAGTTACCCTGGACTTTTGCTTCGAAAATTTATTCGACTACGTAGTCTAACGTATTGACTATGTCATTTAAAACGAAGAATGATCTTCGTCTGTTCGCATTAAAAATTGGAAGGGTAGCAAATATTTTAAAAACTGTATTCTTATTAAGAAATATGAATTCGGAAAATAATTCGAGTAATCAATAGGAAAATGCTGATATTCTTTTCTAGAATATATTTTTTAATTCTTCTTTCAAACGCATGGCTTTTTCTGAAAATTTTACACGATTACGTATTCCTTAAAAAATCGCATTTTTTCTCAGTTAAATCTCTTCTCAATTCAAAAGAATTTTTGCCCACCTGATGTGCCTTGTACTTAATCCGCCACTGGTATTCATTACCAGGCGACAGTGTACATATAATATTAGATGCACGAGTGACAGAGCCAATTAATTTTTTGTTCCAATCATATTCAATATTCTAATTTCCAAGATTCGATCGAACATCGCCGAGCTCCGTCAGGATATTTGTTCATTCGAGATAAGTCGACGCCGATTGCAGATGTACATATTAGTCAGAGTAACGCTAAACTACGACACTTCTAAAGATAAATGGTATTAATGATGTCGTCGGATCTGTGAGAGCCAATCGCGTTTTGTATCATAATTACCCTTCGTTTTACTTAGAAAATAAATCAATTGTGACTAACATAACGGTTTCAATATTTAGTACGAAGCTCAGGCAATTTACTGTTGCTTTCCCGAGGTTTGTCACGTGACTTAATAGATTGAATTTTTCAGGAACATTGTACAATGCGGATCGGATGTCGGCTCGTAAATTATTGTCCCGTTAACCGACGGACACGTCCGCCCAGTGCGAACGCGAGAAGTCTTGCAAATACAATGACAATCTCAGAAGACGTCTGTCAAGTCGAGTGCACAGCGAGAACAAGGGAACGACACGCGTGCAGAACCCTCTATGGAAAACGATACACAACGGGCTCAAAGATTTAGACCGCCATATTGACCTAATCAACAAGAAACAATGAAACGAGTGTCTTTTGTTTCCTCCTTTGTTCATTAATTGGAGCGTTCTAGAACATCCGCGGATGTTCAGGCAAGTTTAGGTTCGTTCGGACTAAACTGAAACTGTTTTCAAGCAAATCTTTCGTTGACTGCGATATTTATCGTTAATTATTACGTCCCATAGCAATCTCGATGGTAATTGTCTCACTTGAGGTAATTTTCTCTTTAACGAAAACGTTGCTGCTAGCTTCGACAAAGAATTATCTAGCTAGCAACATTTTCGCCGAGGAAAAAATTTCCTCGAATTACCATAGAAATTGTTAATTTATCAAATAGACCGTCCATTACTGATCTTTCAAGTACTTGTACCGTTCACCATTATTTAACAATTACACAGTAAACTTTGTTCCTCGTGACGCTTCGAAAATTGTTCGCAACTCAGCCAGGAACGATTTAAAGGAAAAGAAAGGACAAGGAAATAAATTTCTTCGATTCGACCCCGTGCTTTTGTTTCCGTTGAATAAAATTTATTCGATGCTCTATCATTCGTTATTATCCTGATTTGCATCCTTCAGTGCAACGGAACGCTTCTCATCGACGCAAGTTCCAATCTATAGAATCGTTAACGTCGAAGGGGAAAAAAAAATGAAATTTGTTACATCGCCGGGTCGCTGTTTCTCGTCGGTGAAAAACAATAATTCTCGCGTACGGTTTAACAATTCCAACGAACCTCTCGCGTGTGTTGCGTAGACGAGAGATACGGGTGTCGGTGGACAATCACTAAACGTCGCCTTTCTTTCTTTCGATTTCAGATACGTTAGCCATGTTGCAGCTGCCGTACACCATCTCGACGGGTTATCAGCCGTACGGGTCCGGCGGCGGCCAATCGCAGCATCAGACCGACGGGAAGAGCACGCGGAACGACGGCAGCCTGATCAACGTTTGTTTCGGTTGCGGGAAGAGGTACAAGTGGCGGGACAGCTTGCTGAGGCATCAGAGGGTCGAGTGCGGCAACAAGGAAAAGAAATTCTGTTGCACGCTGTGCCCGAAAAAGTTCTACCACCAGTACAAATTGAACGAGCACTATCAGGGCCGTCACAAGCTACCTAAAATTCGTTGAACGAGTCCTCTGACATTTTTATACGAAATTCTAACAGCGAACGGGGAGAGAGAAGCGTCCCGCGAGTTGCAAGATGGCGGACACGTAAACGCGTTATTCCGTTACGGAATTCTGTGAAACTGTCCGAGCTGTGGTTACCGATCTTTTGTAAATAACGTTGCCCTCGAAGAATTATTTTTCTTCCCGTAAATATTTTATTTTAGAATAAAACGTTTAACTGTAAGCGAATCGGTCGACTTCCTAGGAGAAAATATGTACAAAGTATATATTGTAAATAGAGAAGATTGATATTGATAATACGGCCGGATTTAAAGAACGACTTCTTTAGACGCTGTAATTTAAGTATAAAAAAAAATATGTACAAAAAAAGGTTCGAACGATCCGAGTATAATATGTTCAAGCCTTAAATATCTTCCATGTTACTTCGGACGACCGACGGATGTTCCTAAAAAAAAAAACGAACTGGCATTGGAATATGCTCGATTCTTCGCTCTTTTAATTGTTAAGGAACGCGAATCAACGCGATCAGATTCGTATTAACGAAAATCGTAAACAAGACTGTACCCGCTGTAGACACGATTGCAAAACATTGTCATTAATTTTTAATTGAACGCGCCACGGCTGAGATACTTCGGATTAAACGTAACTGGTCGGATAAAAACATATTCGTTTTGTTTCACACAATGCCGAATCTTTGTAAATATCCTAAGCGATTCGAAGGTTCTGAGCAATAGTATTTCATTAGAATATTACCACCATTCGCTTTTTATTTCTATTAGGGATAAGCACCATGGCCGGACCCCATGACAAGAACAACATAACCGCGTTGGCATTGTACAAGAAATTATCGAACATTTTGTAAATCGAGCACCAAAATGCTGTAAATATTTATAATCGATTTGTACGCGTGTCGCAGGCTCTGAAAGTTTATAAATCGCGGTCCACTGTTGTATTTTTTAACGAATGCCGATTCTATTTTCGCTAGTTAATGTTACTAGTTTATTGTTCCCGTAACGTTTCGTTTCTATGATTGTTATTGCTAGACCGAATTATTGTATTCGAGCCGACAAACCTGCTGTCCTTTTTTTATGGAATAAAACAGATTAACTGAAAGCCTTTTGGTTTAATAATTGAATTCCGCAAAATTAATGTAAGTTCGGGTACTGTATTGTGTTTAATCGTAACTGGATCATTCCCAGAAGAATTCCACCATCATTAATGTGCTCCATACCAGCTTAACATTCAATCATCAATCGAATGAGATGCCTTAACATCGTTCGAGGGTTTCGATCACTTTCGGTGATTTATTTGCCGATTTAATCGCTTAATTTCCTTAAACGGTATCGTCGATGTTATTTCCTTTATGCCAATAAATATGAAAGTTAACCGGTTTATAGAAATATTTGAAATATTAATTATTACTACATCCTGTTCTTAAATTGCAGATCAACGAAAAAAGAGAGGAAAGGAAGAGTTTAATTAATTTAGAGAGATGACTTCTTTGATTGGGATTTTGCTCGATCAAAGAATTCAATTGTCTAACTAAATTATCGATCCGAGAATAATGAAATCGGAAATACGTATCCCTTCTTCTCACACCTCGCATTGTTACAAGAGAACAACCGAAATTTATTAGCTAGACAATAGTATCTAAAAATCCTCGACTAACCCCGTTATTATTAACCACGAGTATTAACCACGTTAAGAACTTTCGATTCATCAAAAGCCTCGACACGCAACACGTCGCCACTATCGAAGCTTGAAACCTTGGAGGAAAGCTCTTAATAAGTCCAGTCTCATCCATGTGATCGCTTTCATTGTGGAAAAAACAACCGGTTGAGTGTAGTCCCGACCTTGTGCTTTGTGTCAGTTTGTCACGTTGTCACCACCAACCACGTCTCTCCTCACCCCAAAAAAAGACCAGCTAACACACCGTCTGTAAACCATCGTCACAGAATCATTGGAAAAAAAGAACCGTGTTCTATCGGAGGATTCGAACGGAACGATACCTACTGATCCTGTTGTTTGTTTTCTAGACCGGAAGTACTCGCCAGGTGCAGCGATCGAATGGTACTATCAGTACCAGACCCTTTACCTGCGCATGATGGCGAAGAATCAGATGGCGGAGAACGCGGCGACCGATCTCGAGAGCTTCGACAAGGATCAAGACACCGACAGCTGCCAGATGGAGCCGGTAGCGACCGAGGACGCCGCCGAGGAGAAGATACGCGACGCGGCCGGGAATCAAACGATCGTCGAGAATCGCGACTCGTCGGAGTACTCTTGCCCGCGATGCGGAAACGCCTACCTGAGGCTGCACTCCCTGAACAGGCATATCAAGTTCGAATGCGGCGTCGAGCCGCGATTCGAGTGTCCCGTGTGCCATAAAAAGTCGAAGCACAAACATAACCTCATCTTGCACATGAGGACGCATCAGAAATCCTAAACCGGAAAACTTGATTTTGGTCGCTGAAATCGTTTGAAAGATCTATATATCTATACATCTCTGGTGGACGAACGCGAGTCGGAATTGTTAATTGTGATTTTACATTGTTACGTGATCGAATTCTCTTTCATCCAGCCAGACTCTCGTGCTCATAATTTAGGAACTCTTTATTTTTTCGTTTTAAACAACTTGTATTATTTTAGTCGAAATTTGACTTATGACTTTCGCTGGTTCCCCAGAGATATACCTTTTTATACTTTTGTTATTGTTGAACGCGGGGAAAGAGTAATATCGAATTATAATCAGGGTCGTATTCTAATTGTACACACCTGTCTGTCGTTGTTATGCGAGCCTGTATTTGGAGAATTGTCGCGATCTTGACACGTTGAACATAATAATTCTGACTGTTCAAATTTGCATGTTTTTAAACTTTGAAAATTGTCGAGAGCATTCTTTTCCCTGTGCGTGTGTGTGTGTATCAGGGTATCGTTACGTTTACGTAGATAGAGTTTTACGATACCTTGATATTTATTACGCATAGGCGCGTAACGAGTTAAGAACAACGTTGATGACTCATAGGTACTTAGTTTTAGAGATTCAGTACACTATACGATGTTACCAAAATTCAACGGTTAAATTTTGCAGGTGTTTTTTCCCGGATATAGGTAAGGGAGATAGTAATACCGTGCAAGCATCGATAAACAAAAATCTCTGATTTAAAATTAATTTACGGTAATACACCCTTGCGCGGTGAACATTTTCTTTCACGCGGAAGATACCGACAAATTTTAATCGTTAAATACTGTGATACTCTGTATACGTGCATACACATTGTGTATATGAAAAGGGCGACGACTCGGAACACGATTAATATCGACGTTTTTTCTTTTCTTACGAAGTTGACCGCCAAAGAATACGGTTGCGCCGCTCCGCAAAGTGCAATACACAGTTCTGAACACCAAGTCAGCAAAATGTTATTTTTATTTCTTGTTGAACAAATCCGGCTGCTTAGATTTGTCATCGAACAAATCCGGTGCTTCCAATGTTTTGTACCATCGTAATCTTCTCGTTGACAAATTAATCATTATAATCATATTATTGTTATCTACGTTTTATTATTCTTGAAGCGAGTCCGTCGTGGACGCGCAAGTTTTTGTTGTTACGCAGAAACGTATTGAGTTTATGTTCAGAGTTTAATCTCGTATTAACGATTGTTCTTAGATTATTTTTACGTGTTTCACGATCCTCTATTTTGCGACGTAAACGCATAAATGGATCTCGAGAGTTGACGGGGTTGAGCAAGATTTCTTAACGATTCGGACTACGCGAATGTTAGAAGCGGGTATAAATATGAGAATATCAAGACTTCGGAACTTTCGTTGTTATATGTAAGTTAATAAAAAATCGACAAATTAATCCAAAATCGACAAATTATCCAGTCGATTGTTAGACAATTATTCGGCAAAAAGTTTCGCTCATCTTTGAGACTCGCCCACTTTTTTGTTACCGTACATAGACTGACACACTGCCATTTGTTATTTCTCGTTTACCGATCACGATCGTCTGTTTTACATTCGAGTGCGCGTCAATCAATGTTCCATTGAGATTGGAATCGATCGATTCTCCGTTAGCGTACTACACTTGTTTCTCAACGGTGTCGTGAAAGCTGTGATGATTTACAATAATATGGTCGAAAGCTCGAGGACTTATACGCGTAACGCGTATCGTAGTTAAGGCTTCCCTCGAACGCATTTTAGAGAATCTAGTGCCAGTAAAACAGAGTCCGAGAAAATCTATATAAATAAAATATTCAATTTATGTTTACAGAGAAAATCCTACGATGCGTATATATTATACATACATAGATTATAACAAGTATAAGAAAAAAAAGCAAACATACGCGATTGTAAGACGTTTAAAATAAATATTTTCTATTTTACAAGAGAGTATTCAGCATGGATCTCGACCAATTCTCTCGTTCCGTGAAATCGCTCGACGGCTCACTAAATATAACCTAGCACAGGTGCCCGACAATGCGCCCTCATAAGTAGGCCCTGAGCTCAGCATTTGACAGCCAATAGCGTCAGCCGATAGTACCGACCCACGTGAACATCGCGCAGGCACTGTGCTCGCTGATTCGTCCCGCTGGACAGACTTACACACATATTTATAATAATATTACCTAGCGCATTTAGTAAATATTTCTCATTAAACGACTATAAACATAGAGTAACATTGCTTATTCCGTAGAGATATGTTAGTGGCTGCATGTTAGGTATGGAGGAAATTTCGAAGAAAATCAACGGAGATACCACTGCAATTTGAAATTGTTTCTTCTTTTTGTTTTCTAGCTAAAATTAGAAGCCTCTGAATCGAATTTTGTTTCACGATAGCATGACTCGATGTAACAAGGTCCTCGTATGTCTGAATTTTTTTGTTTTCAATGTCACGTTGCCGTAATACACGCTTTCTCCATATTCGTCCCTCGTATCTCCCAATGGAAACGATTTTGAACGGTTTTATTGACACACCTCGACATGATGTTACAGTTTGGAAGATGCTGAAGGAATTGGAAGACGGCCCGCCGTTTCTGTGCCCGAAATGCGGCCGCACCTACTCGCACAAGTGCAACCTGACCAGGCACCTGCGCCTCGAGTGCGGCGTCGGTCCGAGCTTCGAGTGCGCCTGGTGCAAGAAACGGTTCAAGCATCGGCATCACCTGCGGGACCATCAGAGGATCCACCTATACACGAACTGCGCGCTGCGAAACTGAAACTATCTCGCCCTGGGTTGTTTCTCCGCTCGGTTAATTTGTCCCCTTCGTTTCTTTCTATGCATCACAAGTATTTATTTAAATATTTATTTATTTATTCGCAATCTTTGCCTATAACACAAGAAGACAGAGAAGCGTCTCTCTCCGTTAAACAAGAGAAAAAGATATATATATATATATATATTTTTGTTGCTCGATAAGTTTTACATAATATATTTAATGTTCATTGAGCAGAAGGGGAATCGTGTACGATTGTATATACACTGCGGAATTGTGAGTAAATGTTTACGAATACCGGATATAAGTTACCTTTTGTATCGTTGTACGTACTTATTTGAATGTTTTTATGAATAATAATTGTGGTTAGAAAAATGTTGACATAACCTGCCAATTTGTGTCGATGGTATTATAAGTTGTATTTAGGAAGCTGAAGCTTTCTACTGTATCTTCCTCTTTATTTCTACCCTGTGTACTATGTTATTATCAAGTAATCGATGCTGTGTTGCTAAACTAAATTATTAAACGTTTTCTAACCACAATTTAACGTTGCGGGTATCTTCGAATCGAAAGGTAATTTTATAAAGCAAACAAAGTATATAGGGCATTCGAAGGAAGAGTGGTAATGCTGACACTAACGAGTATTTCGTCGATTCGATGAGCGTATGGAATTCTTCGAAGTGAATTTATTAACGCGTTAACTTGCAGACCAATGTTCATATAAAGATCGATAATAATCAACGGCACCTGTCCTTAGAACTAAAAATTGTACAGAACAACTAATTCTTTTTTTTAATCCTTGTCGCTCCAAGAATTTTCGTGAACGCCGGATCGCTGGCTTAATTAAACGTGGCAACGTTGCTGCCCGGTTGGAGCGACAAGGGTTAATAGTTTGACATTCTCTCATCGTGCTAGATGACAATATGTACTTTAATTTGTATTTTGATCGATCCTATGAAAGTCGAACGACGGCCAACACGTTGATACGAATAGTGCCATTTCTCAAGAGTGTTCATTACGAGAATACATTATTTTTCTGCGCATCCTGTATATATGTTAAGAATATAAGTGCACGTGGTCCGGCCAGCAAGACGAGCCGGTAAAAATTGTCGGTAAAAACGCGATCGATGCTACCGGCTGAAGTTATTAGTTGCCGAATGCCGAGCTCAGGGCCAACATTTGGTGATCCTTTGTCGGGGCCCCTGCTTGCAAAGCCTAGCAAGTGTCAGTGAATGTTATATACGTATTCGGAAGCAGCCTTGCGTCGAGCACGTGATTTATTTACTACCTCGTCTCTTTGGGCGGACTATAAATATGTACAGTAGCGGATGAAACATGAAAGCGAAGAGAAAGAAAGAAACAAATTGGTAAAATTGGTACCGTGGTTGCAAATCTTCCCTGGAACGACGTTTCAAGTATCGTAGTTAATCGGAAGAAATATAATATATAATTTAAATGATTTATATAAAAAAAAACTAAATAGTTTTTCGGACATCAGTTTAATGGGCACAGTAACTAAGATATATTTACTCTATTTTGCAAACTATAATTGACTTGATTTCGATGCAAAAGAAAAAGTTTCATGAAAGATCCACGTTAGTAGAATATTTCAAAATCGTGCAGGTTAACCAGCGTGTACGGCAAATGTACTTAATAGTTTTTTATTAATCCTGAATTGCCCAGTGTTCACGAGCCTTTGCAGATGCAAGTTCCATTTTTCAGTTTCTGGTAGTCGCAAATTAAAACAATTCTAAAAATTTAAAGATACGTGTTACGTGACTTCTTTTTCCCTCTTTTTTTAAGGAATTAATTAAAAATCTATGTACTATTTTATCGCTATAATTCGCTAATTATACAAAATAGAAAAAATCTCTTCGAACACAAGGTATTCCTTTTGTCCAAAAGCATATGGTATACGATTTACAAATTGTTTAAGCGGTTAGAGAAAGTTATATACAAATAGCCGATATCGTCTATCTTTGTTTTATAAAAACATAAAAGCAGCTGCGTTTCGCTGAAATTTCGCAGCCCTTTGAAATTTAGAGTCGTGCATCTTTACATTCCAAAACGAAAGAAAATTAAATAAACAATTAAGAGTTACGTTACCATGCGTATAACTGAAATTAAAATTCACGCGTCTTGAATTTATGACCGCTATTGTACGTAACACGAAGGAGCTCTGCAATTTAGATATCG
The DNA here is from genome assembly GCF_028453695.1 of Augochlora pura. Lineage (NCBI taxonomy): Eukaryota > Metazoa > Arthropoda > Insecta > Hymenoptera > Halictidae > Augochlora > Augochlora pura. The sequence goes on from NC_135778.1 coordinate 38,320,547, forward strand.
AACGATCTCGAATGGACGCGGTTCGAGACTAAAATATTTTCGATGTTCGTGATGAGTGTAGTTGTCGAGTTTATGCTAAAGTGTCGCGGTATTAATGAAACTATTTATTAGCGTGTAACACGTAATTGTACACCGGGCGTAGATGATAAAGGTATGCTTGCGAGAATTCATAGAGGCCGGCGAATGGACACGCGTGTACAGAAGCGATCGGTCGAAAGCAAACGAATCCGTCTCAACTTTTTGTAACCCGGTGCTTTGTTGTGTAACGTGATGCCTCGATGAATAATTTCGGATGTCGAAGTATGCATAAATAACAGAAGGTTTGCTGGTACATGAATTTCGAGCCAAATCGAGCGTTCGAATATTTCAAAGGTTACTTTAAATCGACGGAGCAGTTCGTACAAAAATGAGTTACTTAAAAAATCCGACTAAAATACTTTATCGAATAAGGTATGTTAATTACTAGACAACAGATCCTTTTGCAAATGCATAGTTTCTCGAAGTATAAGTAAATCGATGGGACTTGTACCGATCTTGTGCAATTATTACAGAATTCTTAAAGTATAGTTTAAATTCTCGTATTTTACATATATTTTCCATCCACAGATACTCATTCAAATGACTGAGGTGAAGAATTAATTTTCATTTAACTCCTAGCCGTTGATATTATAACAGAAGCCATGCTTAATTTGCATAAAAATCTGCGGTCTTCTTTTATGAATGATTATTTGATATAAATAGCGACACGCATCCGCATTTTAACCAACAATGTACGAGAAAACGTGTTCCAGCACGTATCCGTGTCCTGTATAACGCGTTCAGAATTGAATCAACGACACAACGTTAGCTTAGATTTAGATTATCAAACAGAGAGATGTTTAAAAAAAACTGCAAATACCTCTTAATTGTGCCAAAGATACGCTCTAGTTTTTACTTTCGCGAGGTCAACGCAATAATAAAGATATTCATACTTTCCTACGTGGACGATAGCGTAATAATACATTGTATGTACGTAAGCAAGTACGTGTATGTAATATGTAACGTTTAACACTAGCCTGGCCAGAGTTTCTGCCTAAAGAAAGCAACCATATCATTTTAAGCTATATATATTATTTTTTAACAGAAAAACATTTGAATAACACGAGCGCCACGTTGAAAATGAAATTATAATATAAGTAACTTTATGCTGTTACGAGATGGATAATTATTTAAATCTCTTATTACGATACAGTTTTATAATTTTGTTTTTCCTAATAAGACACAAACGAAGTTCCATTTGGTTACGGTATTTAATTATAAATACCTGTGCAATACATGAGTAATAGTGATCTGTTAACACGTTTTCTGCCGGAACTATTTTTTATGCAAATATTGCGATCACGCCACGCATACTTAACAATGCACTATGCTTTGCTGTACATGGGAAAATTTATTTTTGTTACTATTTATAGGCTGAAAGTTTATTTATTTAGTAGCAAAAACAAGCCGTTTATTTCGAAAGTGGTCGCAGCGCATTTGTCACTTTTTATTGTTGACTGTATTTGTTGTATGTCACTTTTTATTGTAACGTGTATGCCATGCGTTTAATAGTTGCTATTATTTTAATAGGAATTATTTTAGATATATTATTGATACAGCGATTATTTTTTTTGTCAGTTTATTCATATTATTTAATCAAAAAATGACTGTCAGCTTATCTATCATCAACTAAAATATTATTTGGTTTCAAAATAATTGTCAGCGCGTACAAATAACGGTGCATACGGCAGAAAACGTGTTGACGAGTTTTATTATAAGATCATGTAATTTTAAATATGTTTGAATAAACACCTCTATAATTCCAATGTCCATGTAAGGTTATTACAGTTTCATTGAAATGTTCATCGTCGGTTTTCAACCTCTCTCAAATTAACTGGTGGTTAATAATAACAATAGAGGCCCCGCTGTCTTTTTCTCTTAGTTCAGATAATAGAGGTTTCTACGTTAAATTAATCGAGGTCCATTATTATTTCCACCATCGTTCGAGTAATAAAAATGTTTCTCAGCAGTTATTAATTGAACAGTAACTACCCGCTGTCCAAAAGAAATTAGTTTATTTCCGCAACGAAAACGTGTTGCGCGATAAAACCTTGAAAAAGAGAAAGAGTAGCGTTAAGCCTTAAAGATAAGCGTGAAATTGTCAAATGTTTAAAGACGAGTGCATCGACGGTGGATATTAACGTCGATATTAACAATTAAGGAAGAAAGTACGATAGAAAGTGAACTTTTATTTAATTCTATCAAGATGGAGAATTGATTTTTCATCCGAATGTTCATTATTGTTTTATTATGCAGAATAAATATTTTGCATTATGGAAGCGCGTGTACGTTGCCCTGACATAAATTATGTTCGCATAGATAAAAGCAGAATATATATCAGTGATCTACCATACAGTTGCGAATAATTAACGAAAGAAGAATTGTTATCTATTTCTATAAAAAAAATAGTCAACAAGTACTTTTCTCCCGCGCGCATTGATCGGCTGAGATTGTCCTGTGTCATTTGTCATTATCATATTTGGGAGGTAGATATCTGTAGAAGTTTTTCCCGTCAACTTTTCTGCCATTTCGTGACCTATTATCGTTACCCTTTTCTGCTTCTCCTACAGGTGTCGATAACACGGGAAAACACGATGCCGCGCGGGACCGAGGAACGAAGGAGCGCCGCACAAGCGAAGGAGCCTCGCTCGGCGTCAGATCGAGCTGGTGTTTACGGGAATTGCAACAGACGGAAGACGATCCTTTCAGAGCAGTTTCTCACCTGTCGGTGCGAAAAGCTTACTACGTGTGCACCGACTGCGGGAAAGAGTACAAATGGCTGGACAGCTTGAAAAGGCACCAGAGAGTCGACTGCGGGAACAAGGAAAGGAGATTTTTGTGCCACATGTGCAATAAGAGATTCAAGTTCCGTTACCAATTGAAAAATCACATTCCGATACATGGAGTATAAATAATATCAATTCTGACCGATTCACTGTATACAAGCGACCACCATTTTGAAAAAAACTATGACAAATTACTCGCGCTTTCTCTATTCAATATTTTTGGCTTTTATCTTGAATTTTTGACATTTCACTTCGAATACCAATTACAATCGTTTCTTTATTTAAAATTACTTGGATTAAACTTTTTGTAAAATAACAAATAATAAATTCAAATAAATGCAAATACTACATATCAATGCTTACCGTTTGTTTAAGCGTCCTCCATTTTGGAATTGAAAAACCATAAGAAATTAATAACTTTTGTTTCGCTAGGCTCGTTTAAACTGAAGAACTTAGACTTTGTTTTTTGTTTAGAGTAAGTAATCTATTAATTAACGAAAGAAATTTTTCTTTACTTCTAATTTTTGCAAAATGACTTTTGGAAATTTGATGAAAAATGTTATGAAAGAATTTAGCAATATTTGTTTGCATTATTGTATTCTACTTTTCGAATGGGGATCGAAAGTTTCACAATCTTATATAGCGAGACATAGAGTGAATATTGCAAATTTCTGAAAAAATTTCGAATCAATTAAACATAGTTAAAAACATATCAATTCAAGTTCTGAAATCTTAACGATTTCATGTTAATCCTCGCATGATAATGGCTGAATCTGTGTTATCATCTATGTATTACATGTTAGGGAACATAATAAATTACTTATTATAAGTAAACGATAGAAATAGCTTTTTTTATTCCCTACCACCTTTCGTTATGGTAATATTAGTAATATTCAAAAAATGAATTAATTAATTGAAGTAAAATGGAGGGGAGAATTCATACTTTAGTCGTTAATCACGACAAACAATTGAAAGATATTTACTAAAGAAGAAAGATATTTATATTTAAAACAAATAAAATCGTTAATTATGATTTTTATCTTCTAACGTTGATTAATTTTTTATTCAACCTCAAGCAAAACTGTCGGCAACGAAGAAACCACGAAAATACTACGTTGGACCTGTTCACGTAAAGGTACGTTTTCATAAGTATTTTGCAATATATATTAAACACATAATGAAGACTGAACACTTACATATCCTAGTAAAAACTGATCGTTCAAACGAATCGCTCAAACGAATGAAACGCGTTTTATTTATAGATTAATTCTGCGCATAATTTTCAAAATGATTTATCTTAAACACAAAACAGACGAATCTTCTATGTTTGACACTATTTCCAAATTAACTTTCTAGTCATTCTAGGTTGAAAACTGAAAAGTTTATTCCGTGAAGAATAATTTTAATTTTAGATTTTAAACAATGTATTTTAATCGTTTGATAAAAGCAGCGTTCATATTATTATAAACGTGTCGAAGGTTCCGCGATTAATTTTGTTTGCAAGTCAATTTGCAGTGTGTGACATTTCCTTCGGATGTTTTGAATAACGCGATTTACGTCGCAGAATTTCGTTTCACCGTTCACGGTTTCAAACGGTCGCCCTTGTTGACCTAAACAGTAGAAACGCCACCGCGTATCTTCCCCGACCGTCGTTTGTCGCCAGTTACCTTGCAGGAATCAACATCGTTAGGTGAGTCACGATTTCCTTTGATATTTGCAACTACGATAAAAAATCTAGATATAACCAAAAACGGAATTAGCCGAATTCATTACCGTTATCCGTACATTAATTGCACAAATTTTATTCGGAAGTAGTATTCTAGAATTAATTGTTAAACGTAGCCCGATGTTTATAGCGTTCGGATTCATATATTCGAAATTCAAGTATAAATAATTATGTATTTTGGACATACGAGCATGATCATTAACGTATTGGCAAGCTATGAGTTTCGGTATTCGCGTCAGCTGTTTTTCAGGATATTTAATAATTAATAACACGTTTCGTGCCGAGTTGTTTTCACACTGGTCATTTGATACATTACTAAAACTTGATATAGTATAAGTAATTATTAATTATCCTGTACACAACGATCAAACGTAAGCATGTACCATCGGTGAACGTGTTAACTAAGCAAAATAACTATAAAACTGATTTAATCCTATAACTACCATCCTGGCCGAGATATAAGATTGGAATTTTAAACAATGTTTTTTTTTTCTTGATTATCAAAAGCGTTTCACTCTCGGTCTAGGACACCAAGATGGCTATTAATGTATTTTCAACGAGTGTGACAACGGGAAACATGAGCCGACACGATATGCTGGCTTGGGTGAATGACAGTTTGCAAGCATCGTTTATAAAGATCGAAGAATTGTGCAGCGGCGCGGCTTATTGCCAGTTTATGGACATGCTTTTCCCGGGTAGCGTACCCATAAAAAGGATCAAATTCAAAGCGAATCAAGAGCACGAATACATACAGAATTTTAAAATTTTGCAAAGCAGTTTCAGAAAAATGAAAGTCGAGAAGGTGAGTGAAAAATTGTTTACGACATTTATCGCGAGCAGTTTAGACAAACGTAGCATAAAATGAAGAACGTTCTTACACGAAATACATACATAACAATAATTATAGGAATCATAATAGTATTGTCAAGGGGTGATTTTTTATTTTTTACGTCGTGCATCTTCGTGAATTTATCTTCTTGTTCGATTCTATTCTATAAATTTTTTATGATCGTTCACAGATTGTTCCCGTCGATAAACTAGTAAAAGGCCGTTTTCAAGACAACTTTGAATTCCTGCAATGGTTCAAAAAATTCTTTGACGCGAATTACTCTAGAGCGGAGCCGTACGATGCTCTGGCTATGAGAGGAGGAGATACCATGGGTCGTGGTACATCCCATGGCACTAATCCAAAGCGTGTCACTCCTCGTGATGTAGTTTTATCTAAAGCACCAGCTCGTATCGGTACATTGTTTTACTTGTCTTTTTTCTTTTATATTGCATTTGATTTTATACCGCCAAACGTGATGCAGAAAAATCTGCAAAATCGGCAATATTTAACAAGACGGTTATACATAATATTTATCATTGACTTCTTCCTAATTATTTATAATTAACAATTCGTTAAAATTAATAACAAAAGGACACAGCGCTGTCTGACTTAATAACAAAAGGCAAAAATTTCACTTCAGGTGAGGGAACTACGTCTGCTGCGCATGCAACTAATGCCAAGCCTGCAAACAATAGTAATTATTTATTTGTATTTTTCCTATTTTTTTATTTTACCATTACAAAGTTGCAATTTTAAATTTAGTTAATAAAAAATCAGCACACCGTCTGCCAGTGAAAACGGGCCTTGTCAGTAAACGTGAGGACGAAAGAGTTGAAGAACTCCGCGTTCAGGTATAATATGCGTCAAATATGTTGAATTTTATACATTAATTTAAGACCGTGAAACGAACAAATTTCTCATGTAGTAGTACGCTCTAAATGAGATATTTGCTATTAAAGTATAGTAATGTATGCCATCGATATAATTCAGGATTATCGCCTATATTACTAAAAAAAACCTATATATATTTATTACTAAAAATAATTGTAATTATAACAATTACTAATAACAAGTGAAGAGAAGCTTTGTCTACTGTCAAGGTTATGTTTACTGTTTAATGTCAATGTTATTCATTCAAACAATGTTAACCTTCGAGCGTACTTCCAGAGGAGATATTTATTTGTTTCACAATCATAAATTCACATACGAGGTTCGATGATTTAACCCGGGTGCACCCAGTATAATGTATCTGTTTCTAGATGGATGAGTTGCACATAATGACGGAGGGTTTAGAAAAGGAGCGAGATTTCTATTTCGGCAAATTGCGCGACATCGAGGTAATGTGCCAAGAAGAGTGTCAGAAAGAAGTAGAGAAGATTCCCATAGTACAGAAGATTTTAGATATTCTTTACGCCGCGGAGGTAGTATTTCAACAAACTTTTCTCGTTGGAATTATTCTAATATCGCTATGCGGCACGAGATCAATTGTTCTTTTTTTACAGGATGGATTTAGGGCAACGGAAGAGTCAGAAGAAGATGGAGTCGCGGTCGACGACGAAGAAGAAGAATATTAATTGTACTTTTCTATCCAAGCAATGCGAACAAATGAACAGCATAGTACCAATGTGCGTTTCAGTTTCTTGCGTTTGTGAGACTGTATCAACAATCACTGTATGATGGACGAAGCTACTCTGTATAGATATTTAATAATTTCGCGGCGAGTTCGCCGGAATTCATTAGAGGCTTGCGTGTAATTTTGCCTCCCGATGTATAATAATAGACTTAAAATTTAAATATTTTGCCAATTTATAGTTTACCTAATATTTAAAAAACCAATCATCACTTCGCAGCCATTAGCTCCATGTAATTAGTTGCAAATGAATTTACAGCTGATTGGAAATCGAAAATTACATCGATTTCCCGGGTCTCACCACGTGGAGGTTGCTGGAGTGGAGACCCGTAAGGGAGTCAGAACGAAACCAGAATTTGTTATGGTTCCCTTTCTTGCAACAACAATTTTTGCTTAACTAGTAACGCTTTAACAAATAACTTAGTAACTATGATCGCGATCGAATGACGAAGCCCGATCGCGTTGCCTCCCGATCTCTGCTATTCACGTAGTGGCCTGCATGATCTGTAACAGCAAGGAATTCGATTAAATTCAATCGTTATTAAATGCCAAAGCAGATTATGTATTATAGGCGCCTTGTGTGCTAATAAAGATTATACTTACATCGGCATTCATTCGACAGATTAGAGCGACCGACCGAAAGTTAGGCCGACAGACCTTTCGCGAGCCGAAGCTGTCGATCAAATGAGAGAAATTGTATCGCAATGGCAATCGCGGCCCAAGGTCCCTTTGTCCCCACTCCTTCGACAGGATTATCCACGTATAAATTTCCTGAAATTATTTAAGGTAAATATTTGCGACGCGGTGCGCGAAGTTGACTGAGGGGCACAGTACGCAAAGGTGTTTGGGACGGAGTACACGAAGGTATCTGCGACGCGGCCCGCTATCCCTATTGTTTGTGTAAGAGTCATAGCGTAGAAGGGGCCACCTAATCTCACAAGTTTCTCTATTCATATTAGAAGCTAGTTGATTTTAAAACGCTGTATACGGATCAATGAGTTTTAATTGAAAGATATTAATAGAACGATTCATGATTTGTAATTAAATAAAATGAAGCCGGCGATTCTACACCTACGATTTGGCGCGAAAACTACCAGAAGCGAGAAAACGGTGCCTTGCGATTTGCTGCAACTTCAGAGGGTTGCGCTTGAAGCCTTTAAAAGAACTGGTACACCGCGTTACCAGCATAAAAGATTTCCCACATCTAATTCCAATCGGGCGAAATCAAATACAATGCCCGGAGCAACCTATTATCACGTTAAAATGATTTATTAATTCCGAAATATTAATTATACGTAGCAATCTGTAAATATCAAAACGCAAAAGAACGCGATATATGAATTCCCGCAAAGGGTAACGAAGCGATAATTTAAACTTACCTATATCCTATAAAAATGTCGGTATCTTCGTTAAAGATCGAACCATCTCCCTTCCAATCATATTATCTTTGATATTTTGTTAACGACGAGTTGCAACATTTGAATTAATTATTTTAAAAACCAGATGTTTGACCACTGGATGCTAACGACGCGTCGATCTAACAGGGGCGATGGCGCAGTTTCGGGAGGCGATAGTGGCGCTTCTGGTGGTGGAAACCAGAAAGTAAGATGACAAGCATGGTAAAGGGAGAAAAACTACATGTGGGTGTGCTGATGTCGTGCTCTCTTGTTTACTCGTTATTTTTTCGATTTACAAGCTGATATGTGACGATTTTAATTAACGTCTGACCGGTTTGACTATTGTAAGAAAATGTGATTATTTTACTGTTCGTGAAAAGATTTACGATACTTATTTCTCTCGTATAGTTGTTGTCTTTTTCATTACGAATTCGTTTTTACTGCCAATACTCGTTATCAATCTTGTTTTCACTCATCATCAATAACGCGAAAAGTAACTGACATGAAAAACTATTTCATAAGCGTATCCACAGTTTCAGATTTCCAGTCTGTCTGTTCATAGTAATAGATTTGTGTATTATATGTCGGTAACGTGTATATTTCTATTGCATTTTAATGTTATTGAAAAAGTCATAGTGCAAAATCTATATTGGATTTAATTATAATTGTCATTTGTTTAATGGTAATTAAGAACTATTGTTTCCTATACTGTTGATGGTATATGTTAGTTTGATTAAAGAAAGCATTACAATGTAAAGGAAATTTTAAAAACTACTTTTATACTATAAAGAAAGGGTTGACAATTATAAAGCTGCGCAAACTTAGTTGAAAGTAATGCCTCCATTGTTCTTTTTCAGACATTGTCCCAGTCAAGGATACCAAGATGGAAAATTTAAACAGATACGACATTATGGAAGATGGGATAAATGGCTGTTTGCAAACATTGTTTACCATAGTGGAAGAATTATCCATTGATGCAAGTTATTGCGAATCTATGGACATGCTTTACCCTGTTAATATCTTCTTAGAAAGAGTCAAATTCAAAACAAATCAAGAGCATAAATACATACAGAATTTTAAAATTCTACAAGGTGGTTAAAGATAATTGAAGATAGATAATGTAAGTGAAATTACTGTTCGTGACATTTATCAAAATTATTTTAGGTAGACAAAGTATATATTTTGAGTGAAGAATGCTTCTCGCTCGAAATACATATCTGACAATAATTGCAGAATTCATAATATGGTTTACAATATTTTTGGAGCTAGTTATGTATATGTAGAAATATAATGAATCTTTTAATAATTGATAGAGTTGAAGTTGAAGAAAATATTCATGAAGCATCTAAGAAAAAGAAGAGATTATTCTTTTATTAAATTATACATCATTTATGGTATAAAATGGTGATTATGGAGATCTTCCATTTGTGACGCAGAATATTTTAAAGGAATCTTTGTACACCCCAGAGGTAAAGTTCCAACAAATTTTGTCCATTGTAAGTATTTTAATATAACTATATGGCACTGAAACAAATGATTTTCATTACAGTATGGACTTGTGCCACCTGAAGTGTTGACTCATGCCTGATGACGAAAGAAGACTATTAATTTTAATTTTTATACGATTATTATGACTCGGTGACTCATAGTGGATAGATACAATCAATAGATTCTACCTAGCAATTAAATTCTCAAAATTTTTAACAAGAGTTTTTTTTTAACAACAAACTTTTTAATTATTAGTGCGAAGTATTAGAACCAAGAAACGAAATTATAAAAGTATGCCGAAACATGTTGAAATTGTCGGAAACAACAAGCAAAAATGTTTCAACGCGAAAACGAACTGTCAGCGCATTATTTCCCTTTCTATGATTGTAGTTGATTGTAAGGTTAAACGAATAAGGGTGACACATTTGTCCCTAGACATTTCGTAAAATAAAGAATTATTTATGAGGATAAATTCCTGTTAGATCGGAGCCGATTCATTGGTTATTCACTTAATTTCAGTCTCAATGTTTGCGGATTTCAATTTAAGAGCGATATTATATAAAAGGAAAGTAGAAAAATCAATTATATACTGCAAACCTTCATCTAAGTTGCTTTGACATAAAAATTGTTTTCTGTTATTTTGTCAAAATTTCACAGTGTTGATACTAATTTATTCTATCGCATTTACTTCACAATTTTCATATTTACTATCTGCATAAATAGATGAAAGTAAATTTTTGAATTTATATATGATTTTTCCTCATTAAAATCAAGCGAACAGATAAAATTTGGGAGAAATAGGTTGAGCAAGTTCTTTGGCCTGTAGAAAATGAGAAATTATTCGATCGATTTGTCGCCCGAGGAAGATTCGTTTGCGGGACGTTTCGTTAGGAGTGCAAATCAGAATCGGGGAGCAGAAGTGTCGGTGACCTCGAACATTCGCAAGTACGTACAATGCGATCACGAAGAAACCACGGAGATACTGCGCGGGCAAAGGTTGCCCGGCGAGAAGGTTTTTCTTCTACGTCAGTCGTTCCAGCGACCGGCACACACGTACGTTCTCCGTTCCACCAAGTTCACTGGTCTCTTCGAATCGAGGGAGCAACATCCCTCCCATAGTTCGAGGACACGGCACCGCGAAGTTAGTTTCTCGACAGAAGCTCGGTCGCTAAATAATTGGCTGCGCAAACGTCTTCTTTATCGCCGATCCAGGTGAGCATCCGGCGAGGAACCGAGCAACGCATCTGCTAAGAATATTTGTCTTCTTGATCGCTTTGCGTTGCGATTGCAACGAGACCAAGACAGGAAGCTAACAACAAGCATCGTGTATTCCGGGTGATTATATAACGCGTTAGTTCTACGATCTCGATCTTGTGGTCTTCGCTGTGATACCGCACGCGCCAGTTACTGGTTATTCGTCGATCGTGTTTGGGTGATCGTACGGCTTCGCGAGACGCGTCTTCCATGGGGTCTTGATTATGTTAGCCCCTTGCTCTACTAGTATCCGCCAACAATAAGTCTGTGTGTCGGTATTGCGGATCGGGGATGTTCCGGAGTTGTTCCGCTCCATTTTTCAACGCGGAACGCGTCGTCTTTCGTAGTTAATTCGTGGTTGTTTCGCGAGGCTGTCTCAGACACGTTCACATAAAATTTATTTACTCAAGTGTTTTACAACAATTGGACTGTGAGAATGGTTTGTGCGATGAAAATGTAACTGTCGTTGGTATGAATGGACTGTGAATCGTTACGGGAGATCAAAATTGTCTAGCTCCAACAAGCCAAAGCAAAATAATAATTTTGATTGAAAATAATGTAACAGCATTCCGAAAATTTTATAATTTGTTCATATAATACTGTTTTATATTCCACTTGCACATATTTGGATAGTGTATTTTAACCGGTTTAACAAAAATAGCGTTCATACGATTACGAACATGTCAAAGGATTTAATATTTAACTTCGTTTGCAAGACATATTGCAGAATGTAAAATTTCCGTCCACGCTTTCATTGAATTTTACGAATAACGCGGTTTACATCGGCGAATTTCGTTTCACCTTTCACGGTTACAAACGGTCGCCCTTGTTGATCTAAACAATAGAAAAACCATCGCGTATACTTCTTCGCACGCAGTTCGTCGCCAGCTACCTTAGAGGAATCGACATCGTCCGGTGAGTCTCGATTTGATACGATGCCTGTAACTTTACACACGTCAAAACCATTTAGCTTAATCAATCGAATCTGAATATAAATAGATGCGCGATTAGCCGAGTCGTCGCGCGTTGTTCGCATTATTAATTGTAAAAAGTTTCGTTCGGAAGAAGTATTCTAGAATTAGTTTATCCCTCGGAGAAAACGACTGTCCAGAATATCCGTTTAAGTTTCATCCAATCGCACCTCATCAATGGGATAGCGAATATCGTTGTTTCCATAATGACGCGCGAAGAAACAATTTTTATTTCGCGTTACGCGTCCGCGCGGCCGTTTGTTGTGTTTCTGTGTCACAGCGGATAACACCGGGTCACGTCTTTCTGATAACGAAATTGTTGTCACTACTGTTCCCGCGCGGTTTGTTTGTTAACTCGTTTAGTCAACGGAAACATGGTTTCGCGTAATACTCTTTTTGAAGAATTTGAGAATTTGTTACTTAGGTGCTAACACGCGAACAATAGATTTCCTGAAAATTTACCACGTGTTTCCGAGTGAAGCGCTTGTCGATAGATGACTTCGCTCTTCGTGGGGATCTGGATTCAAAACACTATCGAAACGGTTCTCGCATCGTAATTTGAAAGAAAGTGAGACTCGCGTGGTCCTCGTTTTTAATTAACTGAATTGAAGAACCGCGCTCTTTCGCCTGATTATCGCACAAACCCCGAAATACAGTATTAACATGATTTGCTAGGGCTACGTTATATTATAGATAAATGTTTCATCGAACCGATAAGAGATTGAAGAATGATGCCGAAGAAAAGGTCAGCTAGTAACGATGCGTTATCTTGTCATTGTCAGCATTAAAAGATGAAGTGTGATCACTACTAATAGACGAGATATCCTTCGCTTGTTTCGTTTAAACGAACATATTATCTGCGTAGCCGATTTAGTTGTTTAATAGCACGACTGAGACATTATTAATATTATGCAATATTCGTTCGACGCATTTAAAGACGAAACCAGTGAAAGTAGGAACAGAAAAGTTAATGTTAGGATACGAACATGCTATAGAACATTCGTGGAATTCTTACTTACTTGTATGTGGACAGTTCGACGACAAGTACGCGCGAATTAAATTCTTCTTTATTAAGCCGTAGTAAAATCAATAACAAATAAACAATAAACAACGCGGTCGTGATAATCTGCTATCGAGAAGGCGTGACCTGGTCCTATCATACGGAATGCACGAACTCCAATGATAGACTCTGTTACAACACAGTCTGTGACAAGGGAGAAGAATTTCTGGAACAATGCATCGTATAGTTAAAATTCTAACCCTTTGCTCTCGAAAGCCTCGGAGCTTTTAAAATTGATCTTCATTGTCTTCGTATCGAAGTCCTCGAGTTGGATGATAATTTTAAATGGAACTTCGGAACCCTGGAGCGCAAAGGGTTAAAGTATTTTTAAATTATTATATCGGTTCATATTTAAAGAATTGTTGAAAACGCGATTGTCTGTACTGAATCATCAATAAGTTCTGAGTCATTAATCCATGATGTTACAACTGCTTTCGTATCGATCACGCTATGCGCTAACGTGAACCATTTGCGCTTTTCTTTCTAGATTAACGTAAACATGGAGCATGATGGAGTTCCGCCCGTTGTAAGTGTTTCAGCCATCTTAAAAATACGTATGGACACAGTGACAAACAAAAGTGTACGCTTGTTACCAAGGATTTAAACATTCGAGTAGATGTACGAAAGAAAAAGACATAATATTATTATTATAAAAATGCATCACTGAAAGATGTAAAGTACCATTTGTTATTATTGCAATTCTTGATTCGAGCACAACTAATTTTGCTCATATGACCTTGGCGTTGAGGTAACAACAAATTGGTAGTATTATCCTTATTTTGATAAGACAAACAGAACAGACACTTTTACTCTTCACTGTGTATTCTATTATTATCTTCATTTTGATTCAATTATAACAAAAACATTATTAGGCAACATCCAAGGAAACCGGAGGTGTAAAAGGGTGGATCGAGTCAATGTTCATAACAGTGTCGCAGACGTTCGTGGGCCTGCCGCTCTTCAAAGCGATCGATTACTTCTTGAACGTCGTGGAGAAGTCAACGCAATGGAGTTTACCGGCCCATGAAATCAGCGCTGGTATTTAATGAATATTTATTTTTCACGGAGGATAGTTAATAATTATTTAACCTGTTAATCGGAGAATCGGCTTAACGGATTTTATATAAAAGATTTTATCATTGGCGAGCGTGTTATATTTAATTGTATTTTTCTGTGTAGAGGAGAATGGAAAGTTGTTCGGAAAAATTGAGCTCCTCAGACCTTTGCCTTGGATCCTCTTCATACCAGGATTGGTCATACTGCGAGTTATCAGAGTCGGCATCAACGTTGGTGCTTTTATTTTTGGCTATCCTTACGTGGAGCCGCTCAAGATGGTATGCAATTTAATATAAATACTGCCTAAATATAAAAACATATTTCTAGTATTTCCCAACGTTGGAATTTAGTATTACCCAATTTTAAGAGAAAATTATTTTATATTATAATTTAAAAGAGTGGAAAAGCCATTTATCTAATAAATGTATAAAATCGGTAATCTAATTTTTTAATCAATTCCTATATATAAAAACATAAAATTGTTGAGTGATTTTCCAGTTATAAAACTGAAATTACAATAGTGGTCCTATTAATTGAATTGGCTCCACATAAGAGTTTTTATATATAAAATTGTCCTATTAAAAACCCTTCCCAATGATGTCTTTACTCTAATAAACAAAAACAGATTACGTTTTACAGGTAAAATTCGTGCAAAGATGCCGCAGGCGGTTAAGGACAATAAACTTAAAGGCGGTGAAATCATCGAGACGTAGACCAAACGCTAACAAGGTATTTTAATAATTCGTAGCTTTAAGTTTATGTGTTTATCCGATTGTTTTCCATCGTATTTATATGTTTATCACCACGCCTATTCTAAAGCCTTGCACTCTCGGTTTTAATCGACCGTCGCACTTCCTTCGTAGTTTACTTTTGAAGGTATCCCCGGTAGACTTTGGTTTAGATGCTATCCTTTCCGCCACAGTCGATCCTCAGACGGTTGATTAAATTTAGCACTATAATAGTTTCGGTGATGGATGTAGGACAAGCTCCTGGTCAGATCCATAAGATTGACACTGTCGACGTTGTTTTGCTTCGACTCGTCCAAATTATCACCGTCCCCACCGCCGATTGAAATTTGTGTAACTGGTCTGGATTTCAACACGGTGAGTCTGTAATTATTGTGCACGTCTATCAACGATACAATTAATAATTAGAGCAATTAACCTGCTATTAACCTGCAATTAACTTATCGAGTAGATTCGCCGAATGCTGTATTATTCCTTACCATTCCGATGCAAAATAACATGAGCGCTATAACATTAAAATTTGTAAGCCATATTAACGTGCAACTAATTTTATATAGCGTTTATTTTTTGATATTATTTTACACTTTAATTCCATCTGCACTGACGCGGATGCTATAGCGATCATTACATATAAATATTAAAATATTATATTATTACTTGCACTTTTCGAATCAATTCCACGCATAAATTTACTTATTAACAATTACAAGATTGTGTAAGGGGTCGTTGAAAAATGTATCGTTGCAGGCAAGATCGCCAGATGAGACGTCGACTACCGAATCCGCCGGAAGCCCGATACCGGCGGACAGGAAACGAAAATTGTCACAAGTGAGTTCCGACTCCGAAAGTGAAACAACATTAACGAAGCTCGACAAATATGCTTCGTTGAACAGCGAGGACGATTCCGATTTCAACGTAAGTACAACCACTGGCAGAATGTTTTTCATCGAGTGGGGTGTTGCAAAGCTTACTGAAAAGGCCAATATTTTTTATATATAAGAGTCCATTTATGAGTATAAAATACATGGCGATGTTTCGATTGTTACGACACGAAGTAAATAAGAGAAATTAATTTTAATTTATTATTCAGAGTAGCGTACGGTTAAATTGACATGGGTTTGGCATAATTATTCCCCATAATTATGCTACTTCTAGAGAATGAGGTGTGCCTGTGGTCATTCGAAGTAATTCACTCTTTAGCGCAAATGCAATCCGTGGCTTTGTTTAAACGTAATTAATTAAGAACGCTCGGTTGGCGTCGAGTAAGATTTTTTCTGTTCAAATAGACAATAAAGTGAAACTCGAAATACTTTTTAAACATTTACTTCCTATCGTCACTATCGTCCCACGCATGTTATTTTTATGTGTGACAATAGTATTTTACATATACAAAATTTTGGACTTTTTAATTCGCTCCGCGCCGTTGATTCGATCGAAAACTTTCCGCCAGCTGTTGTAGAACGAAGAAATTTGTGATTGGAAATCAATATATTAACGGAGAATTATACTGATCGAGCCGTTTGTTTGAAATGTGGCCTGAGTCCACTTATTTCAACATCTAGATATTACAAAATTTTGCGTTTTAATAACAAATATATTTTTAATAATTTTGTCCTTCCTTTGTTAAAAATTGTGTTTCACAGACTTTGCTCAAATAAAATTATATAATATAATATAATTAAAAAACATTATATAAACATATGAACATTAAGATAAATAGCTCAATGTTTTTGGAAAATTGACTCGACCTACTTTCATAATGAACGGCTCAATTGTAAAAATTCTGTCTCGCACAAATGAAATTTCTTAATTATTTTTTATTAGATTCTCGATTTCTATCTCATACGAAAATGATTTTTTCAGCCGGTCGAATGCAGCTCGCAGTCGAGTTCGTCGAAGAGCGATGACGAACGGGAAGAGAACATATCCGTGTCCGAAGTGGAAGACCTAGTGGCAACCAACGAACTGTTCTTGGACTGGCCAGCGTCTGACGCACTTCCTCGCCAAAAGGTAAAGAAGATCTTCGTTGCTGTTATCTTTTTACACTTTACATACTTCTTGTGGAAGTCTGCGACTTCTTATTGAAGGTATATGAATATTTATCGAATTTATAATTATGAAACATCACGCTAACGAATTAGTTAGAAGATATCTCGTTGTTCTAATATTTTACCGATCTTTTCGAACGAATCGATTGTTCAAAGGACTTGTTATCTTTCAAGACTTTGCTATCTCTCGCGACGTTGCGTCGAAATTAATAATTTCAGATTAGAAAATTTAGAGAATTTGAAATTCCCATCTTGGGTAATGATAGCTTCGATCTGTCGTGCGTTCGAAATACATGTACCGCGGGAAATGATATTTATAATGATAATATAAATTAATATGATAATAATAATAATATCACAATTGAAATACAAAGAGTGTAGAAACACAAAAAGTACTACTGTTCGTTATATCATCCACAGTAATCACACCGCATTCATTCACTGAAAACTTAGTTAAATGAAATCTAAAGAAAAAGACACGCATTCAAAAAGGGATAATATTAAAAACACACAATGGAATAAAACAACGATCAAACTTAGCTCTAAGCCCGTCAGTCGAATTAAACTGGAGAAAAATAATAATAATAATTGTAATAAAACGACACATGAATTCATGGAAAATCTACAATAATTCCTGGACGATGATAATAATTATAATAATAATAGTAATAGAACGAACAACGAATTCATGGAAAATCTACAATAATTCCTGGACAGTATCCTCGGTTAATTGCAACGTAGCAAATTCCAAACGATAAGAAAGCTCTCCATCTTGAAGTGGTGATAAATTTAACGGAATTCATTAGCGTGCATCGGGTCGTGGAAGAGCCAAAAAGCGATATAACGTAATCGCCGTAATAATTTAGAGAAAATGGTGTAGATTGCGAGAAGTCATAAATCAGAGAATGTATCATCGGTTCGTGCTGAAAGTTGTACAGTCTGAAGTTATTCGTTTTGAGAAGAAATATAATTTCGTTGAAATTGAATATCTTTATTGAACGCTGAACCAACCGAGCACTAAAATTAACACAGTATATTTATTGTTACTATTCAGGTTTTTAGTCAGTGAAAAAAGGCAAATGCTTTTCTATAACAATATAGCTTTGATTCCCTTTTCATTTAACAATTTTCGTCGCACAAATCTGTCAATGAATTTAATAGATTTATGGCAAGTTGATTTAAACAAAATTCAAATAAACCGTCATTATTTTACACGATGGTTTCATTAGTCCAATATCTCGTTCAGTATTTTCTTAAGCGTTCTCTTTATAAACATTACATAAAATTTTGCGAATTAAAGCTAAAAGAATTCGAATAATTTCCGCGATATTTTTTACATTCTCGACTCGAACTAATCGATCGGATTTCACTAATAAATTGTCCCGTAAATTACGCTTGAAAATGAACGTAGGGCACAGTAATCGGCTGAAGTAATAACTGATTCCACTGCCCTAGTCGTGCATACCTTCGTGATGGCGGGATGCAAGTCGTTTCTCATTCGTAACGTTGAACAAATTTCAGACGACGCGCGACACGGAAACGGAGACGGCCGCGGGAACGGACGAGACGTGCGTCGCCAATCCGGGTGAGTCCGTCTACTGGTCAGCAAGGGAATACGATGACGATGAGGAGGCGCCATTTTACTCGGCCGCCAGCTGGACAAGTGGTTCATCAGCGTAAACTAACGCGTAGATCGTCGTCGTTCCGCTGGCACGCCACTTTTCCAGCTGACGAGGCTCACGTTCGCCCTCTGTTTCTCCGAGCGAAACAGCGGCAGACAGTGATCCGAAATCGGACGTTCGCCTAAATAACCTGTTGATCCATACGATCCAGAGTGAAATCCAGAATCATTTGTTACTTTTGTCCCAGCGACGAAAAGATGAATACTTCGACTCACCGCCCAGTTTTACGAGCATCCATGTCTTTTAAACGTAACGACACGGTACTTGTAAGAGTACAGTTTCATAAGAAGCGACACAATAAAGACAATTTCTTGGTCAGTTATTTAATCTTGATTGCCTGTTCCCGATACATGTTATGGCTTTTTTCTTGTTCTATCGCGAAAACTAGTGATACAAATAAATATAGAAAGCCGCGAGGTGAACGCGGACGTTTGCGCAGAATATTCTTTCGGTTCGAGAACAGAATTTTAACTCGGCCTTGTTGATTTTAATATTTAACAAAGATATTCGGTCGGATATAAGTAAGAATAAAGGCGATCCAGCTTGAAGTTTATTAATGCATAGGTATAATAATTATTTTTTATAAATCGAGATACAGTCGGTGTAACAAATTGAGCGAATCTCATTCCATCGTTTTGTCTTCGCTTGCGACAGTAACAATGCATTTCTTCGCGCGTTGCAAACGGCGATGAAAAAATTAATCAAGACACTGATGTCTCTGTCTCTTTGTAGAATCTGAAACGCAGATAGCCGCATGCGAATCGAATGATTTCATCAATGGAGAAGCGCGGCATGAACTCAGCGACAGCACGTACACGGTTTCAGGTATTTCAACTTTAATCAATTAATTTTGTCATTATTGTCGACACTTGTAGACATTCGGACGATTTGCTTTTCACAATTATGATCTTATCATAATTATGATATACGATCTTGTTGAAAATTATTGAAATAAACGTATGGTAAGGTCCCGTGTTTCGACGATTTAAACAAAAATTTTTGGTAAAACATCATTTTTATTGACGAGAGTAAATTTAATATTTTCGATCGAAGAATTTCAGAAACAGAATTGAAATTTAACGATGTCGGTAATAGTGCGCGGGTGTGTATCGACAGCCGGTATGGGAAATTTAGAATTTAGAATTTATTAAGAGCAATATAAATGAATATAATCAATGAAATCTTTTCGAAGTTTACATGTTTTAAATATATTGTTATAAATATATGGGGCGAACTAAAAATTCTAATACGTAAACAAATAATTTTAAATAAAATTTTTATCTGATTTAATTGAAAGTAGTCAATGAATTATAGTAACTTTCTAAATTCAGAAAACTTCTTAAGCTTCGTCATTTAAAAGCATTAAATATAGATGCACCTGCAACATTGGGACAGTTAAAAGCTAATCAGTGTAAGTCCACTTTTCTTTGAAGATGAGTTGCGTAGCGCAAACACACCTTTATCATAGGATCTTTCGATTGATAAATCAATATAGTCGATTTCTTCATAAATAAACTTTAGGTAGCAGCACTTATATCAACCGCGGAGCGACTAAACAAACTGAAGAAAATTACAAAAAAGAAATAGAAATTAAAAAAATGAAATAAATGCTAAAATATTGATATTAATATTATTTAATTATACTAAAAATAGTGCTTCGAATTATTATCGATGTTGCCATTTTTGCTTATTCTTTATTCGTCTAAATTTTCTGATTAATAGCTTTTGAACCATGCTACTCAGTTCTACGTTTTTTTCCAAATTAAAATAGAAATAAAATACCTAATTAAAATATACCATTCACAATTCTATTATTTCTGTAAATAAAAAAGGGTACACAATTACACGTCCCTCGTTTCCAGCGCGCGTAAATCGAAGAACATTCTTCAGCAGTCGGCGCAAGATACGTTCTCTGCTCGCGATACGATATCGAACGAAACAAACGCGTTAGAAGTTCATAAAATTGACTCTGTTTAAATATAGGAAAACACGAGCGCGGCAGTGGATCTAGATTAAGTAAGCCGATTTCAAATCAATCCCGATTATACACTGATACGAGCACCGCTCATTATCAATCAGAAACAGAAGCAGCGCCACCATCGTCGACGCAGGACGTTGCTGCTGCCGACGGCGTCGCGGCCACGCAGGAGGACGGCGACAAGATACCGGATCAGGACCCGAAATCTTCGATCGGGGAGGACGGCCAAAAGAGTTCTCACTCTCAAAAGAGAAAGCACAAGCCGAGCAAGAAACACGTCGCCCGACACTCGCAGAAGCAAGAGAACAAGCAGTTCCTCGAGACGGAGAAGAACCCGCAGTGACGTCGTTCCCTAAGCTCACGCCGGATCGAACGTTCCCTTACGCGACTCGAGGGTGGAAACCGCCTCCCCTCCCCCTCGGATCATGCCAACGCGATCGTCCGTTTAATTCTTACGAAACGCGCGCCGCTTCTTCTGGAAGCACGCGCGCGCGAGGAGCTGCGTTATCGGTAAGGTTGCAGTGTTGTAATCGAGCTTGTTGCGTGATCGACGCGGCTGCGCTGATCGACGACGATAGGCGGCCGTTGCTGCGTTATCAATCGCTATCGATCGCGATTTTTGGCGAGACAGGGGGATATATATCGTCGATTAAACCAGCGTAACCTTTGATGGCGATTTGTCCGAACCGATTCGTACGCGTCTTCTTTTCGTTAATATACGAAATATACTAGCTCTGGAAATATCATTTCGTTAAGAATCTTTAGTAGGACATCTCGCGAAGAACGTGCTGATTGTATTTTCTACGCCTTTGTACGAAATGAAGAATTCCTGACTTAATTAAGAGACGTTTTATGTTTCCTTCGATAATGTTAAAGGTTGGAAGTAGTCGAGGTTTCCCAATCGTTGAAAGGGTATGGCCGAATACGATGGTTGAAGCTTAGTGATTTTTTAATAATTATATCGACCAAGGAAAATCCGTCTGTGCAAAATTCTTCGATCTTACAACTTCTACGCCATTGTGGTTACAGGATAAATTACGCTGCGCTCTTTCTCGCGTATTTTCCACTCTCGCATACTTTTTAAGATCTTGAAAAATATTTCGCATATTTTTGATCCCATGGTGCATATTACAGTCTTTTTCATATCTTTTTGTCACGGCCAAGCTATGGCGTTGAAATTTTGCTCGATGGGGTTTTTCTTGGTCAGCTGTGAAATTTTATTGGTAAACTTCTAAGAGTAAAATTGATCTTCTTTGTTCGATTATAACCTTTCTTTTCTGCTCGAATCAATTAGCTGTTTTCGACGAGTATACTCGTCTGACTGGTTAAAAAAAAAACTATATTTAATATTATAAGAATAATACTTTGATACTCTTTATCAACCCTTTTATCATACCCTTGCCGTGCCATTTTCTTTACAATTATTATAATTAGAATTCTCTCGATCCACACTAATTTAAAAGAAAAACAGAATTTTATTTTTATCGCGAACTTACATTTACTCGAACGTTTAAATATTGCTGAGAGAATGAAATTTGATTCCTAGCTAAATGAACGGATAAATAGCTCATTACTAAATGTCTCCGTCACGAGCCTAACTCGTTAAAATACGGCAAGTATAAATAACGGCGACTCGTTGAATTACATATTTCATGAAATGTCATTTGAAGAAAATCGAACACGTACAATGTAATAACAGTAACTTACCTACCTTTCAAAAGAGATTGCGACAGCTAACTTGTTGAATTTATTTAATATTCTCTGAGAGATATGTACAAGCGGGCACAGGGCGATTGCTTCGTGAAAAGCTATGCGAAGAATGCGGAATAACGTTCTTTCGTTTCGGACTTCGTTTTTTTGAGAAATTCGTGTTTAAATTCGACATAAATTGTCGAATATTCGAACTAGATTTTCTGAAAAGCGAAACTACAAATAAGCACAGCGGTGCTCGCGTTTACGTATCTTTTAGCGACACACCCTGTACATTCGTTAGCTTGCGCTAGTATAATTACGCGTATCGCCAGGAAGAGAAAAATATTTATTTAGGAACTAGAATTATTTATGGAGTTTCTACTCGAACGGTGTTTCACAAGCGTACCAATACTTACGAGTTGGAGCGCGGAGTGACAGATCGAATATTCACACGCACAGAATTCTATTATTTCAACAAAATTGCGTTGTTATAATGTGTTTACTTTATCACAATATTATTTAATTATTTTCATTATACGTTGGAATATATTCTCAAAACGTTGGATTGCAAATTCGTGGCAAGAAATAGTAATAATAGTCTCGTCACTCTCGTCTCGACTCGTTTCGATCTGTTCAATCGTTTCACTGGTCCGCGTTCCAAGTTTCGCGTGCGAACATCAACGCGCGTTTTATGCGAACGAAAGGAAATCAAAAGTCAAGGCTGACCAGCGTTGTTATCGTTATGGATGTACGATTCATCTCGCATTGATCAATTATTTAATCGCGCGTACTATTTGCATTGCGAAATCGCTGCTCAGCTGCAACTTATATTCATAGCAATATTCGATCGAGTGCGTATCAGCGTTAGCATTCGTAAGAATTGATTGGTCTGTGAAATGTTTAGTTACTAAATAGCAATAAATTTTCGCACACGAAGTACCAGCATCGTCTGATTACAAAATTAAAAGAACGAATAATTCCCGCACCTCCATTTCTAATACAATAATCTCAAAATCGACTAACATTAACAAATAACTCATTTACAAAATTTGTAGTTTGTACAATCCGAGATTTTTAGAAAATGTTTATTTACAATTACAACTTTGATTAGAATTGTTAGCTGTATAATTAATTGTGGGCTATTAATATTAATTAATCCAATACATCATTCTATTTTGAAGTTCTACGTTCGATTCGGAACACCCTGTATATTATAATCAGCACACGATTATGCAATTGATCGCGACTGCTTCTGATTCTAATAAACTTTTGTCTGCGGAGAAGTTCTCTTCATGTTTCATTGTTTAAGAAAATTGATGGTCGCATTGTTCAGAAATTCTTTGTACTACATTATACGCGAATTTATTTGCGTAAGTGATCGCGAATATTGTCACGCGAGATATCATCGAGGAACGGGGACAGGTTGAATAAAAATTCACATTGTACCGGAGACGTTTTTGGTAATCCTTTACCGACGCAGTCGAATCGTCAGAAACACCCGACCTACAACGTGTTAATACTAATAATACTAATAATAATAATAATAATAATAATAATAATAATAATAATAATAACGATACGCCGATGTTCCATTCTTGCGAAAAAATATCCCTTATCGTGACTCACGATAACTAAAGATTACTGTCCATATGCCGTACGTGTGCTCGATGGACAGATAAGAGCGTTACACTGTCCTAGAAAATTAAACGTACCGTCGATCGTGTTTGTGGGCCATTAAGAATTCTTATTTAAAAACAGGAAACAACAAACAGGAGAACGGGACGCAAAAAAAATATTGAGAATGCTTTAAGACTTCGATTGCAAGGAAAAATGGAACCTCGAGTTTTTATAGAATATTCCGGGAATATTTTTTGATGTTTCAACGATGTTGCGAATGAATTTTCAATTTATTTTATACATTATTAAGCGGTTTACTAATTTTGCCATTTTCTTCACACGTTCTTAGACGAAAAGGGATATTAATTATTCAACGAAGAAATTTTCATTTTGAGAGCAAGTTCGAAATTCACTGTTTTTTTTTTGTTAAAAGTACATTATTTTTTGTAAAAAGTAGATTTTGATATTGAATAGATAAGTTGAGCCATTTTACAAAAACATTGAGGTAGTTATTGGAATATTTGCATTTCCGCGGTTTGGATAATTTAATTTTTTAACGTAGGCGTAAGTTAACATTTTCAAAAATTTCAGCTTACATTCTGAAACATAATCTGTGCATTCCAAAATATACAAAACAGGAACGAACAAAATAAATAATAAAGTCACGATAAATGAAATTAACTCTAAACTGTTGTATTAACTCTGAATTATCTTATCAATAAATTTGGTTAACAGCAATATATATTAGTAAGCGATAACACTCCTTATTCCTGAGAATGAGAAATACGCGACTTACGTCACTATGACTCCAACTTATTTATTTATTCTATAGATAATGCAGCTTTAAAGTCTGTCTATTTTTTAGAAATTGCATTAGATAAGTACACAGCGTTGAAAACGATACTATACCTAGGAACATCGTAGGATCCTCGTCAAAGCCATCGTTGAACATTAATCATGGATTTTATACTCGCGAACCAAAATTCATAGTTATTAAAATTATTAGTTTATCAAACCTTCTATATATCTCATTTTCCATATTTATAATTAATTATCAAAAATGTTGAATCAAATGAGTAATTTGAATACACCTTTATTTAAGTGAGAATCTTCTACGTAGATTTATTAAAGAGTTATTAACTAAGAACGCTGTCCAATCAGCGTGCGACTACAGCTGACGCGTTCCGGCACAGCAAATGGCGGCATTGCGGTTCTACCGCCAGCGGGAACAATACTTATTCACCGATTGGTCCGTGCTTTTCCTTAATAACTCGTTAAAAACACCGCAATAGAAATTTTCGGCGAGGAAAAAGTATTTTAAAATAACCTCAGGAGTTAACTATTTTATTTTATTCGAACATTTTTGGGACACCTTATATATGACTGGAGGACAATAATAATTAGACTACAGAAAAGCTGAATTATTTCAAACAGCGAGCACTTTTATTGCGAATTTATTTTGAGAGAACAACTCCCTCTCTCCCTCTCTCTCTCTCTCTCTCTCATCCTCTCCCTTTCTCTCTCACCTATGAAACCTATAACCTTCCACGTGGATTGCTTTCCACGTCAAACGTCCTCTTTCGCCGTCTTCATTGCAGTTTCCTCCGACAGTGCATCCCAGCGTCCGCTCCGTGACAATGCTTGCTGCTCGATTACCGCGAGCGTTTCGCAGATGCAGCACGCCGGAGCGTCATCGGTGCTTACTTATCGGGATCGTTGCATATATAAATACAGATACGGAAGGAAATGTTTCGCTTTTATCAGTGCACTCGTAGCAGGCACTGTTCGGTGGCACTTGTCGGCTAAGCCTGGATACTTCACCTCGAGGGTCTCTTGTCATTAACAAATTGTAAGGTTCTACCGATTGTCGAGTGCAACAATTAGTTGGTTATCTGCTGTCAAACTAATTCAAACCCTTGACACCTAAAGTAGCCGCGACGTTACCGCGAACTCGAGCGAAATCGAGCGAAAACGGCGGAACGATTTCTTCGGATTTTCTGTCTTCCATTTATTGTTTAATTAAAAACAGAGTATCAGCGAAAAGCAGTGAATTAGTAGCTCTGTCAGACTGAGAAGGTTTTTTGTGTAATAATAATTGATTGTGGTAAGGATTTTATAGGTTTTAGGGTATGGTATCGATAGCGTATCTATCGAGATCTCTTGGCGAGCGGCCTGTATAAAAACAGTAACACAGATTGGCCACCATTGACCCGAGAGATTGAGAAATCATAACACTTTCGAGATAGCACGATTTATTGTTTCTTTGTCTCTTGTATTTACCTTTGCGTCTTTTCACTAGCTCTTTTCCTTGTCGTTTTTCTTCCATTGGTATACCGTTCATTTGTGTGCATTTATCATACACACTGTGTTCGATAAAAAGATTTTAGTGGGCGTAAGTGACGAGTTAAACATTTACGAGATATAAACATTTTTGTTTACTAACATCACTTTTTGTAACTAAATCCATTCGTGTGGAAATCTGATCGTCTAGAAATGGAAGGTGAGGTTAGGTGAGAAATTTTAGTACAGTTTAGTACACTTTTCAAAACGATATAATCTTTTTTATAATTGGTCCAAGTGATCTAAATGGTTTTGGAGATGTAATAAGTTTATTCGTTATATTGTACAAACGAGTTAAATTAAATAAACTTGTATATGAAGTTAAAAATTGTGCATTAAATTAGAGAAAACTTAAAAAGTATTTAATTATACAACTTCAAAAATTGATTTAAAGAATCACATTTCTTTGAAATAATAAAAAGATTAATATAAATAATGGTGTTTTAACTTTCTTATCTAGTAAAATGGTCCAATTACAATAAAATTTTATTTCTTTTATCTCAACTTTGTAATTTCTACGACAGAAGTAGCAAAATTAATGGAACAAACGCGATCAAATTTAAATTAAATAATGTTACAAGAAAATTTAAAAATACATCTTTCAACTGCGTTAATAAAATAGTGTCAAATTTCAATTTTGAAAAATGTCTCGCGACACAGAAAAAAATCTCTTACATAAATAGCGTTAAAAATGTTTCAATCGACGGCTGATAAAAAAAATCATCAACGTCTAACGTATCAAACAATCGAGTCGAGGAAATGGAAGCATTGTAAAACATCGTCGTCGTAATTGCTCTGTCTGATTTCGCCGGAACAATGCGGTTATTTGGTAGCGACGAAATCGGCGGTCACTTTTATAACACGTACACCGTGATCGTATCGAGTCTTTTGAAAAACCGATATCATTTGGGACTCTCTGACGTTACAGTAGTCAAACTAATCTATATAGGGTGTTATCAAACAGATAACGTTGCCGGAGCTCCTATCTGGTAGCCATATTTTTGATACAATATATAGGTGATCGATATATCCACATATAGTTCTCAGTAAGTGAGAGCCTTTATTACGGTTTGGTCGACTTGAAAAATTCGTACGTGTCGCGTCGCGTCAACTTCTAACAAAAACTTTGCTTTCGACGATCTCGTAAAAGCATGCGAGGAATCTTCATCACTTGAACGCTGCAACTACGTGCCGCTAAGAAAACTGTACAAAATCGTTTTAATAATCCGACGTAGAGACTCGATTCGATCTCGTAAGTTCGATGCACAGGTGACGGCAGGTTCGCTTAGTTTCGTTGAATCGTTGGAAAAATATCGTTTCGAATGAACTCGTCGCCAAAAATCAGCCGCTTTCGCGTTTGATCGAGGACACACAGCTGCGGCAGCAGGTAGCTCCTTCGTCGAGTATTATTTAGCTGACTTCTGATCGGTGGCTGCCGGCGAGGGAAATACATCTCTACTTGTTCGAGGAAAATGGCGAACGGATACGACGAGTGCTACGACGCGACCTGGCATCTGTTTCCACCAGACTATGCAGAAGAGGAGTACAGGTACGCGTTATTAACTACTTAGAACCGTCGTCAACGTTACGTTCGAAATTCTATTGTTTAACCAGTTAGCTGTCGCGGTAGAAATGATTATAAAATGGAAATTTTTCTCACAGAGAAATAATTGTTATTCCAATTACGCTTCTTCGAAATCATTTCTAGAAAACATATAATTTAACATAAATTTCTCGAAATTCTTCTTCGATATCCTTTTACCCAGTTACTTCTTCTTTGAGCACAGCCATCAGGTTAAGCAGGCGTCACATTCGAACGACTCAATAAATAAATAACGAAAAATCAATTTCTGGTAATCTCGCGAAAGTCATCGAACATTCCGTGACATATCAGAATCTTCGGAGAAATTTAACAACGTACTATATCTGCTGTTCCAAGTCGACTTGAATGGATCGTTATCGTTGGCAGATATTTTCTCGAAAATAAACGAAACGGAGTAAAAGTGTGACATACTTACGCTATTGAAAGAAATAAAGTTTAGTGCCTTTATATAATGTATATATAATGCGCGAGGCAATCGAATATGTTTGAATTCGTCATAGCCAGGGTCAGTCGTTAATAAGCCTTTTATAGTTGTTAATAAGCCTATCATATTAGGTTAAAATTCTATCTGTTCTTAAAAAGAAATAATAAATTTTGTATACACCTAATAATGATTGTATTATTATAATAATTTAATATAATCGTAACTCTTCAGAAATATATGTCGCAAATAAAATGACATTGGCAGACATCATTTTCCGGTGGACCTAATATTTAGGTTATATATTTTAGGTTATATATCGTCCAGCCAACACCGATAAATATAAAATTAGATAAATATAAAATTAGGTGAATATAAAATTAGGTGAATATAAAATTAGATAAATATAAAATTAGATAAATATAAAATTAGATAAATATAAAATTAGATAAATATAAATTTAGATAAATATAAAATTAGATAAATATAAAATTAGGTGAATATGAATTTAGTTAAATATAAATTCAGGCAAACATAAATTCAGACAAACATAAATCCCGACAATAGGCGAAAAGCGCAGCGATTGGTCACTCCGCAGCGACCGGCTTGCCCGGCATTCACAGAAAAATCCGTCAATGTTAACCGGGATCGAAATGCGTCCTGGAAGGTCCTTCGAAAGATCCTCGGAACGCAAATTTCCCGATACGCGCGATTCAGCCTCTCGTACCGAGTGCCCGGTTGAAGGGTCGGGGTAGGGGAAGATGACTCCGGAAAAATGGAGTTTTACGTTCATTCATGAACTGGTCACAATGGAGCAGCGGATCCCGGAGTCATGAATGAACGTAGTATGTCTCGTAGTAGTAGGTGGCACGACGGGTGGGCTTCGGGGAAGCTCCTTTCAGAGATCGCCTCTCCCGTGAAGGGCCCTTCTTGCGCGGCCGTGGTAGCCACGGGGCCAAACGTGACCCGGACTCTGCACGGCCGGTTAAAGCCTAGCCACCGGCATCGTTTAAGAAACATTTAAGAAGTTATACGGGGCGCAAGGTAGCAAACCCCCTCCCCCCGACTCCATTCACGGCTTCTCGGCCCATTCTACGCGGATTCCCTTCAGTTCTCGAAATCTTAAGGTCGTAGAAAGTATGATTGTCGACTGGCTCCGTGCTCGAGCACTTGGCCCTCGAATGACTTTTTCGGAGCATCGTGTGTCTGGACTTATAATACACGCCCAGTCTGATTTTTCGTGCGACAAGGAATTTGTACTATAGACCTTAAAATTATACTTGGAATTTATACTAACGCCCTTAAATTATACTTAGAATTTATATAATACCACCGCCCTTCAAATTATACTTAGAATTTATATAATACTACCGCCCTTAAAATTATACTTGGAATTTATACTAAATCCCTTAAATTATACTTAGAATTTATATAATACTAGCGTCCTTAAATTATACTTAGAATTTATATAATACCACCGCCCTTAAAATTATACTTGGAATTTATACTACAACCCTTAAAATTATATAAAATTAATTATACTTGGAATTTATACTACAACCCTTAAAATTATATAAAATTAATTATACTTGGAATTTATACTACAACCCTTAAAATTATACTTGGAATTTGTACTGCCGCACAGTGGGCCCAACAGCGATTCTAGCTAATAAAAATTCAAAATCCAATGTTGCCAGAATCGATAAATATTGGTGTCCCGTGCCTCCCAGGGAGTTGACAACTACATGACTATCATAAAATAGTGACCTGGCGTAAGGGTTTTTCCGTAGGCACCATGAAAGTCAAGAAAAATCGGCATTATTTGCCTGCCTGCGGTAGTGCGTCGTGCTGTGCATTTCAGTAAATATATTCGTATTCAAGATATTGTGGAATAATTTGGTAATGAAATTATCGAAAGGTACGTAAAGATTTGACTGTATTTCATTTATAAATTAATTTTGTAAGCTGTGAGTAGCAGTAACTTAATTTTCATCAGACATGTGGCAGCAATTCTAGTATTTTTAAGAATATAAAAGTCTCGCAATTCACAGATCTGCGCGGATCTGCTAAAATTTTTCATAGCATTTCTTCTATAGTTCACATCAATTCGTTTTTGACTAAAATTAACTGCAATGGCCTGCAATTAACTAATATACTGCATTTTTTAGTTACGATGTCCGTCGATCGAGACAAGAGCTTTTCGAGATTTGGCGTCAAGGAGATAACATGGAAGGCAAAAATGCTGGTGTTTTAACATACGTTTTGGAGAAGTATCAATTAAGTGAAGAGGACAATGCTTACGCAAGTGTAAAAATCAAGGTGAAAAACTTAAATAGCAATTTTGCCGATAAGTGGAAGAACTGTAACCGGTCAGTAGAACTGTTTCTATGTCGACATGAGAAATGGCTAAATGAGTCTGTAGTTTTTATATCTCACGAATTCCGAAAAGGACAGGGGAAAGACCGACCGTCAAAAGATTTTTCGGAAGTTGCCGATCAATCCAAAAGGCAAAAAATTTTGCCTTTGAAATTTTGTCGTTTGCGGTTAGTACGAGTTTACGACAATCTGGCAAAAGGGATGCTGCTTCAATGGTGAAAGTTATTACGTCAGGACCTTCAGTGACAGCTAATAACATGAAAAAACTGCTTTCAACGTCGATAGTAACAGCTCCAATAAAATACACGCCAGAAGAAGCGTTAGCATTAGCCTATCCATTACTCTACTCTGTTAGTTATTCGCAGTATCGCAGTCAACTTATTGTATTCACAGAATCAACAGCATTTGTATATTCTATTTTTTGTTATTAAGTGTTAGTATAATAAATAGTTTTTTGTTACTATAATAAATATTATTAATATAATAAATATTATTGTTAATATAATAAATATTAACATGAACTTGAAGATTGAAGTCTCCTCTTTATAACGACACCATAAAAATTGACATAGGAAGCTGTCCTTGGTGATTATGATTTTTTATTAGCTAGATTCGCTCTTGGGCCCACTGTGTGCCGCCCTTAAAATTGCGGCCAAATAATTAGACATGATTAGACATAATATATCAGACATAACATATGCGTAATATAATTGAATACAGTTCGAAAGTATAACTTTTGTCTATAATGCAGGTTCAGCGTTTTCTGACAGCAGCGAAAATGTTAAATAAACTTCCATTCTGCAAAGACGTTCGCCGCGCCGTTGATAAATGAAACACCGAGCGATACATTTATTTTCTTATTATCACGTGTATCTAATCGTTAATCATACGAGACGGACAACGAAAGAAAAAAAAAAAAAAAGAAGAATAAAAAGACTGTCCGCGCGATGGTGCGCACACGTATCGATTGACCTGCATCGTGTAATAGCTGGCGCGGATATAGGTCGCGTGTGGATCTAGGATCGAGATTCGGCGAGATTGCATTGCTATCGGGAATCAGATCTCGGCACCGAACCCGAACGGCGCGTCTACCGTTTTCATTAATCTTAATAGGAATTGGTGTTACCAATATGGTAGAGAAATATTCGTATTATCGCTGGGAATTACACGAAGTTCGGATGATCGCCGTTCGCGTGCCGATGCCACATTCCACGCGTGTTTCCGTTTCGGTATTTTTATACGAGAATCGATCGACGCTATGAAAATATGCAACGTCAACATTCTGCCTTCAAATATTCCATTAAATGTTTATCGCGTCCATCCGGCGAGTTTCATGGCGAAACAATTTTTCGGCCGATTGGATGATATTTTCTAACCTGTAATTCTTCGTTCGCGTCGCATTGTTCGATTCTATTGGCAATTATTATTCTCGTTTGTTAATGATTTTTATATTTCAAGCGGCGTCTTACGTCATTCTGAATTATTTATTGCTGGAATATCGGAAGAGGTTGGAAATTCTGATTAAACGTTACGAGGAACTGCAATTTTTTGGAATGATAAAAATATTAAGAAACAATGTTCGTCTGCAAGTAAGAAATAATAAATAAATTATTTCTGATATTGTCGAAGCGACTTCTTAATGAAATCATAAATTTCAGTAGTATTTCGAATGAAATTTAATTAACTCTGCTTCCAAGAGTTAGCAATAGAGTTATACAATTAAAGTATAATTATAGTATAATTAGAATATACAATTAAAGTATAATTATAGTATAATTAGAATATACAATTAAAGTATAATTATAACATAATTAGAATATACAATTAGAGTATAAAAATACAGTATAAAAATACAGTAAAAATTAATTACGATTGCACCGCGCGCGTTCGATTTCGTCCAATTCCCAGCAAAATGACGCTCACAGTTTTACAATTTTACCCAACCGATTTTCGAACCGCGCTCGCTTGTACGCGCTAGAAAACGCAGTCTTGCAGCCTTACGGCGGTTTTCGAATTTTTCTTGTAAAGCGACGATAACGCGTCGAAAAGAAGCGAACGTTTCCTAACAGTTTAATCTAGGAAGATTAAAGCCGAAGAAAAGAAAACGCGCGCCGCGGTCGCGATATTGAAAAAGTGTCTTTCCATTCTCGCGCGTTATCTAATCCACGGCGATCGGACGGTGCTAATTCCATCGCGCGAAGGAATCGATAGTTGACGCGTTACAGAAAGAAAGGGAATCGTCGTAAAAAATCAACGGGATCGGCGCGAATGTTGGAACGATTAGCATAGTTGTGCCCATAATTATAAAAGTGGTCTAAGTCAAAATTTCAAAAAAAAATGAGTTTATCAGTTATTCTACACCACATTATTTTAAACTAAATTTATTCAATATAATTTTTACGATATCGTGAAAAATGAACCATTAGATGGTGGTTGTACTTTCAACATTCTATGGAATTCATTTCGTGTTAATTACGACAATGGTCTAAGTGAAAAATTGAAAGAAATTATATAAACATAACCTATAAACGGCGCGTGTCCCTCTTTCACGCGTTTCTGAACTAAATAATGTCATATTCGTAATAAATTTCCATTATTCGAGACTAATAAAATTCTAAATAAAAAGATCGCGTAATGTAAAAATATATTTTAATTTATGCAAATGCAATTCATTAAATATCTCGAAACAGAAATATATGACTTGGACCACTTTCATAAATATGGGCATAGTTGAAGTGTTCCAGAAAAATAGAAAATCGTCGTATATGAAAAATCAATGCGATCGGCGCGGATGTTCGAGCGATTAGCATATCTGATTAGGCGGATAGCACCGGAAACCGGAAGCGATCGTTTAAGAGCAGTCACGCATATCGGTTAGGCGAATCCTTCGCGTATAGAGTGGTACGCCTTGTTACACGGGTGCCGGACACACGCGAGAACCGAAAGGGCCGAAGTACCAACACCTGTTGGGTTTCCACCATAAATTTCGGATTAATCGTAACTCGGATTGGTCGCTTGCCAGGCGTTAACCTGGCTGCCCGGTCGAATGGCAATCGATGACGAAATCGGCTCTCCTTTTCAGAAAAGTGACGATGTTTAGGATTTTTCACGATTTTCTTTTAGCAACGCTTAATTCTTTTTCAATTTATTTTAATAAATATAAAAAAAATCATAACCTAAACAAAAATCTTAACCTAAAAGAAAATCGTAAATATCTTAGAAAACATATTGAATCTACTAAATGAAAATCGAGAAAATATATTGAATCTATAAAAATTGTTTTCAGCCAAAGTTGTACACTTTTTTGTGTAGAATATGATTTGGAAATAAAAATTGTAGGTCTGTGATAAAAAGAACAGTAACAGATTTTGACAATGCTCGCGCATTAAAAAACTAGCACTGCCATTTGACTTACATATAGATACTTCTACTACATACTACTTTATACAACCATAAGCTTCAATATTACCACATAATTTTTTAAATATTAAATATCTCCCGCGGCTGATGAAATAAATAAAATCGGAAGCAAAAACGAAAGTTTACAGCCAAATGACCGATAGGTAAAATGTTAATACGACAGGAAAGAGTTAACGCTCCGGACCATCGTGTAACAAAACATAACCGCAACCGTATAGTTTTACAATTCCCCCGGTTTTATAACGGCCACTCGACTCCGGCACTCGAGGATGACCGTTTCGATAGCCGAAAGTCTAGTGGCACTCGAGGCGCACTGGAAATTCATATTCGCATATAAACGCAGCCGTGCCATTCATTGATGATCGCCGGGCCTCGAGGCGTACAACGCGGCGAGCGAGCGGGTACCCAGCCGGGGACACGAAATTTTCGGGTCGAAATCTTGCGTCGGCACGTCCCGGCAATAAATAACGACTTCGCCGGGAGCCTCAGGTGTTTGACCGACAGGTACCGATATTGTGATGGTAATGCCGGAATAGGCGAAATAACTCGTAAATGGATAGAACCTCCATTCATCGCGGCACGTTTCAGTCTCTCAGCACCTGAAACTCTCTGCTGCAGTCTCTGCTGCAGTCTCCGGCGCGGACACGAAGATGAAGTGGCCGCTCGTCGACGAGTACGCGCAAGTGCGTCCCTAAAATTGATTCCACGACCATCTGTTTTCTTTACCTTGGACCAGTGTCGATGGTTTGCGAACATATATTTTTACTATAGAGATTGGAGCATTTATTGATATACGATAGATATTTGATATATATTCAAACGATTTGAAAATAATTTCGTTTGAGAATTTCGCAGCGATTTTGCTTGAAATAATTCGATACAATTTATGTGGTCTAAATTGTCCGAAGGAAATATGTCACACATATGATTTACAACTCCTATTTTCACTTAAAAATTGTGATCTGTATTTATAGGTTAACCCATTGCATTCTGAGATATTTTAACGCTAAATTAAAAATAGTTTTTCCAAACCAATAATTTTATATTATATAATTTATAATTACTGTATTTGATATACATCGACTCGTGTTACACAGCATTCATTTCGACAGTTTCCTAAAATATAAACAATGTTAAGGATTTAAAAGTTACTCTAGAACGTGACAAAAGAATTTTTATTGCTGTCTCGAGTATAAAGGGTTGAATGTATTATCCAAACGACCCTAAAATACGTACTTTATATCTCGAATCAGATGTAATCGAATTAAACAATAAAGATGAGTACTTTTCCATTGTTGCTGCAATCGACGACGATTTACGCGACTTATACGTAACATTCGTTACATAATTGATGATTTATCTGGTAATTAACGTTCATTAAAATCGACGCCTTCATAAAAGCCTCCAATTGTCAACCCGTGAAGCGAACAGAGATGATCCAGAACGATTAGATTTAAATATAATCTCGCGCCAGGCTGATTAACTCGAGCACGGCGTTGTCTCTACAGGGTGTCCCAAAAACATCTAGCAATATAAAAATATCTGACATTATTTCAATAAACTTTCTCCTTTATAAAAATTCTCTTCGTTACTTCGTCGACGAATTATTAATTAAAAACATTGACCAATAAGAAGCGAGTACCTTCGACGCGTGGCGATTTAGTCACTGAATATAACCAAGTTTCGTCCACTCATTGACTAAACCGCCTCGCGCCAGCGAATCTCGTCTCTAATTGGTCAATGTTTTTAATTAATAACTGGTTAACAACGCCTCCTAGAAAATATTTGCAAAGGAAAAAGTTGCTGGAAATAATCTCAGATGTTTCCTCTTTACAATTGTTAGACACCTCTCGAACACCCTGTATAACAAGCCAAACGCTTCAGCCATTTAGTACAGCCCGGCCGTGCCTAAGCCCGGATAAGCGTTGAGTTAATCCACTGTTTGCTGGAACAACCGTCTCCGCTACCAGTTAATTCGATCGCTTTGCATTGCTTACAGCGGATTTCGTTTGTAACGCGGCCCGTCTATTTTCCTCCTGTTATATTTTCAAAATTTAGCCGGAGACCACGTGTTTCCGTGGCAGCAAGAGAAACGCGGCGTGGACAGGTAGAAATGGGAAAGAGCGAGAGACAGGGGCCCTCCGCCTGGCCACCTGGTAAAGCAATTAGACCCGAACATTGGCGGCAATAAAACCGTCTGTACCGCAACAATAAGCAATAAATTGTCGGACGTCATTCTCGGACAAACCATGTTTTCTCTCCGTAGACAAATTTTTCGGGACGGCCTCTTATTTTACGACTGGTGGCATAATTGTGCGCCGCGGTGCTCGGCCAGGCGAACGGAAATAGAAAAGTACGGAGAGGGACGGTTTTTCTGAAGATGTCGGCCGACATGCGATTTCTGGTCTGCCACCTAATTGATGGAAAATCATTGCTAAAGACATACTTTGATATAATTGATATTTTTTTGTATATTTTTGAATTAATATATTAATTGATATTTTTTGAGGTTATGAATTGTAGCTAACTTTAAGGGGAAAACATGTTCCAATTAATAACTAAAAAGTCCACAGTTCCATAATATATTGTATTTAGTATATAACAAAAGAATCTATAAAAAGTCCACGAGTCTATAATATATTATATTTAATAAATAATAAAAATCCCCAAAACTCCATAAACACTTAGATCTTCATGCAAAACAAAAGACGAAAAATAATTGTTCGCGACTTAATATATCAACAATTAATTTTCGCAATACCTGCATAAAAAATCACACTTGTCGCAATTAATAGAAATCCCTTTAAATAATTATCTCAATTCATTAAATACCATCATCGATTTAAAGGTTAGGTCAACGCCCGAAGCCGAAATAAAAATGTTCGGTAGAGTAAATCATCGGGGCCGAAATGAATTTTCAAGTCGGAAAAGGGTCTAAGAGGGCAGCACTCGATGATTGGAGGGCCGTAATAGTTGGTGGCACGATCCCCTCGACATTACCCCAGTCGGCGGGAAGGCACCGCGAAGCAACGATCGCGGAGTAAAACAATGAGACGTAGACAAATTGGGTTGCGTGCTCGAAACAAGTTGGCACAGCTATCGCCAAACAGTCGTGGGATCCTGGCAAATGTTGCTCGATTGCCCGGGGAGCCTCGAACTTCTCTCTCTCTCTCTCTCTCTTTCTCTTTCTCTTTGTGTTCTTTTTGCTTTTCGCCGCCGTCCGACGCTTGGAGTTCACCGGGCGAAGAGCGAAGGAAAGGAGGAAAACCGACGAGAGCGTCTCGTTGAATTCGATTCTAACCGAGTTAAAACGGCGCAATGTTCGGACGAGGACGCTCCCCGGCACTGGCTTCGTGACGCTCGCCACGGATATTTTCCTCGAGCGTGACACACTCCGTCTTCGAGAAACTCCACGCGATATCCGCGAACCCTTTAATCCTCCCTCGGTCCTTCTTTTCGGCCTGCTTTTCTCGAACGGAGGTTCGATGGACGTCCCTTAACCCTCTCGATGCCAAAGAACGATACGTGCCCATAATTATGAAAGTGGTCTAAGTCATATATTTCTTGTTTCGAGATATTTAATGAATTGCGTTTGCATAAATTAAAATAGATTTTTACATTACGCGATCTTTTTATTTAGAATTTTATTAATTTTGAATAATGGAAATTTATTATGAATATGAAACTTTTGCGTGAATTTCATACGAAAATGTTGTTTTTAAAGTTTGAATTGACTTGGACCATTTTCAAAATTAACTAAACGTATTATAGACGACTTAAAGCAACAAAGAACCACGAGTTTGATTTGAAACAATAACTTTGATGAAATGATTTTATTAACGATCCTCAAAAAGTAAAGCATTTTTATCATTTCGAGTTTTCAAGATTTATCACTTTTATCATTTCGTGATTTTAATTATAAAAAAAATAACATAGTTCGATTTTGGTAAAGTAGTCCTCGAGTTTCGTCGGCCGCGGGGACTCTCCGATTCAGCGAGGACATTTTCCGCTAGGTTATAAATCCAAGGGTGATGGCGGGGTCATGAGAAAAAGTCAGGAACAGGTCCGCCCTCTTCCGTACTTTTGACTTTTTCGCGTCGGAGGCCGAGCAGGGAACCACGCGAGCTGACAAAGGCCCCCGGTTTGAATAAACCGGAAACCCCGCTCCATCGTCGCCTCTGTCCCTTACCTGTTCCTCTCCCGAGGCCACGGGCTCTGGACCCATGCCTGTTACATGCACATATACGTGTTCCACAGGCGTGTGTATTTATGCGGGCGCTGCTTTCCGCGCGATTTGATACAAATTGTGGGACCATTGTGCACGAGCGCGCCCGAATGCCGTCCATTTGTCGACGAGATTTGAAATTATGTTTCTCGGTCGAAATCTATCGGCGATCGTCGGTTCAAGAAACTTACGGGAACGAGGAGTTGGTATGAATGATGCGAGGGGTGGTGGAATATCGCGGTAAACGGTGGATGATCGAGTAATTTATTTATTTAGCAGACAAAGCAGAGCTT
The DNA here is from genome assembly GCF_028453695.1 of Augochlora pura. Taxonomy (NCBI): domain Eukaryota; kingdom Metazoa; phylum Arthropoda; class Insecta; order Hymenoptera; family Halictidae; genus Augochlora; species Augochlora pura. The sequence continues at coordinate 38,359,263 of NC_135778.1, forward strand.
TTGAAGAAACGAAGTTAACCCCTTGCACTATAATAACGGGTCAGTATGAATGGCAAACTTTTTTATTAGAATTAATGGAACACTTTTAGCATTTTCTGTACAATTGAGGTAAAGAGTTTTATGAAGAAATTGAGGTTATGTACTTGTAAATATGCATTATAATATTTTTTTTTGTATGATATATCTTAACAATTTCTGCATAAAATATACCTTTTAAAATCGCCGTTTCTTCTCTTAAATATAACAAGAGAAATATATTAATATAAAAAGAAACCTTTGAAAATTCATTATCCAGTTTTATCAATAATCTAATTATCAGTCTATGTAACACAGGCTCCTAGCCGTCTTACATAATGAATTTCTTCTTGAGTAAGCCATAGTTACAGAGTAACCAGAGTTACCCCTTCGACGAATATTCAAAAATTCCTAAAAAATCCACGGTCCACATCTGTAATTAATTATTATTGCAAAGTATGATCTAGCACATACAAATGATGATTTTCAATTCGATAACAGTCGAAAATTCCTGTTATAAATATAAAAACACCCGCGAATGCGCTATATTAACGTATATAGTATAATTGCAGGTTCGCTAAATCTTTAAAACAACGTAGATATATTCACTGTAAATATATATTGTTAATATGCACATATACACGCTACTCTTAACTCAACAACACATTTCATAGCTTAATAAAAACCCGGAAAAATCTACAAAGCTCAATATCAATAAAAATGTAAATGACCAAATCGCTAGGATGTTAACCTCAATGCGGCAAAGTATAACAATTACCTCCGCGCGTACTTGTCCTCCGGTTAGTTCGTATAACGGAGGGGTTCCGCTGTAACCCGGAACGCAGCCAGGGGGTAAATAACGATCGTGACGACGCGACACAACGCCCGAGGACGCTTTTAACCCAGTTTCGAGTATCAATAGATCTTGATTGCGAGAGCAGTCTGTACGGGGAGAGGTGGAGCGAGCGAGGGGGGTGAGTGGCCCCTAAAATCGACAGAGGCGAGGAGAGAGAGAAAAAAAAGGAAGAAATCGAAATGACACAGTAAAAGCACCGCTAATGCTCTTTCGCATTAACACTCGACGCGGAGTATGCTCTCGGTGTAAAAGGTCTGATCGATGGAGCGACCGGATTGGTCCGGCGCGCGGCGAGGGTTGAAATCAACCCCCGTAACACTACGCCGTCGGGATTCTCGAGGCGCCCGGCCACCGATTGGTCGACCGTAAGCTCCACCCCGTGGAAACTCACCCCACCGTCGCCGATACCAGTGGATCCTGGTTCTCTCCGGCCGAGCAAAGGACTCCCGCTTCGATTCTTCCCGATGTTCTTCGAGCGTTTCTCATTTCAATAAATTCCTATTCAACGTTCTGCTATGCTGCACCCTCGAATCCAAGTAGATCGCTCTCTCGCGATGCGCGTTTCTTTCTATTCGTGCGTCGGGACGCGCGTCGATTGTGCGAATGTACGGAGTGTAGTATTATTAGGCCGAGAGACCGTTTTGTAGAAAAATCATTGGAATTCGCCAATCTTGTAATAATAAATATTGTAACGTGGCGAAATATGGAAAAATCGTCTGCTTCGCGCGAGAACTTTTCGATCGTTTCTATGATAATATTTGTTAGTTATTTTTAGTATATAACAACCCTCGTTATTACTAATTACTGTAATTATTATATTAATTATTATTGCCCAAGATAGGAACTGTGTACTAAATAAATAATGGACCTGAAATCTTAAAATCTTTTAATGCTTTCTTTGTCGTATTTTTGAGGTTAACTGGAAGCGAAAGAAAATAACTTTTCTCATGCGTTTAATAATATAATTTCTTAGTTACGACCTCTTGGCAGCGTGATGGCAATTTATAAATACCATTTTCGAAAAATATACAATTCTAAATTATATTTGTTAATTCAAAAATATTTCATTTTAAGACATTTTAATTCAAGTAATACGTATAAAACTTTATCAACCCCTTAAGCAGCTACCCCTAACAATCTCTTTGTTAACAACATAACCGAATCAAATATTGAGTACGTTATTTTATTTAGCAAATTTCGTTCCGCATATTAACCCTTTGCACTCGAGCGATGACTCTGAGTCACCACTAAAATTATTACAGCACGTTCCGAAATAATTTTCATATTATGAAAAATTAAATTTCAAAAATCATTAAAAGTATAACTGTTGTTGTACGAGTTACAGGATTCAATTTCAATTGAACATAACCTCTTTGCCTTATAAAATTATTTTAGAATTACAGTTAAAATGGCTTCGAGCGCAAAGGGTTAAACAAAAGAGAACTACGTGACTCGGCAAAACTATTTAAATAAATTTATTAATTCCATTTAATAACAGAAAAGACGGCAATTTATCGTTTAATAAAAATCTAGGATTTCTCGATTAAAGTCTATCAAGTAACAAAGTAGTCACGCTATCGCATAATTAGCCAGAAAACAGCCGTAGAAAGCATCGAACACCGTGAGTTAACCGCCCCCCCCCCCCCCCCCCCCCCCCCCCTACGGTCTTCGTGCAATTCGCGAGGAACGTCATAGTCCCGTCGCGATGCTAGCTCGCTCTTATTCACGATAGAAATTGATTTCCGTCGACGACGTCCGAAAGGATCATCGACTGGCGGTCGTCGTAGCTGGAAATTGCCCGTGGAGAAATTCCTCGTCGAGGAGTGCCGGGGTCGCGGCGGCGGCGTCGGCTGCCCGCGTAGAGGGGTGGACTTGTCGCGCTGGCCCGGCCACGCGGGGTTAGCTCTCGGGAATCTCCGCCCCTGGTCGAAGAGATCCGCCCTCGGGTTCGAGGGTGCTTGACGGCCGAAACGGCGCGGAGGTAGGGAACACTAGCCGTCAAGTGCTCGTCGAGGACACTCAAAAACTACAAGGAGAGAGAGCCCTCCAGCCGCTCGGAGAGAAGGACATTCTCTGCGCGTCCGTGTTGCCCGGGTCCTCGTCGGGCCTCCTCCGATTCTCTCTCTCTGCGGACTAAATAAAAAAGAAAAGAGAACCACGAAGAAATCGAGACAAAGTTTACGGCTGATCGAAGCCTCGAACATTTTCGCCGCGTTCGTCGAAGTGTCGGGACAGGGTAACCCCGATATCGTTCAACGGATCCACCCCGGTCCTGTTTCGCGGACCCGTTCGCGTGTTTTGTGCCTGGACGATGAATTCGGCAGGACTGGTTGCCGAACCGGAATGTGAACCACCAGTGTGCACCGTGAAATCGAAGTGAATCAGTGAAGACAAAGAGAGAGAGCGAGAGAAAGAGAGAGAGAGGCGGGAGTAGAAAGGGGACGGAAAAGTGGACGAGTGTATGAGTAAAGAAGGTACGAGAGAGGCATAGAGCAAAACAACAAACAAAATAACCGATATATAGGAAACGAAAAAAAAAACAAAACAAAACGTAAAACAAAAAAGATAACTGAGAGAAAGAGTTCGTGTGAAAAAAAAAAATAATACGAGTGGAAGCATTGAGGACGTTCGCTAAACATGTACTGACGCCGCTAAAACACCTCTCTGTGACCCTTTCAAAATGGCGGACAAGAATAAGATTCTGCCCTGGTCGCTGCTATCCTATCCGACCAGTCTCTTGAATCACGTCTGGTACAGCCACCTTGCTTTCAATAATAGGTAAACGAACCAACCAAAAAACACACCGCGTGTACACCAAGCTTTCTTTTGCCACCCCCGCGTAGAGTTTTATCGGCCAGCGGCGAACGACTGCCTCGCATGCGTTACGATTTGGTGTAATAGTATCCGGTGGTCGAACGAAATCAGTAGACGTAGTGGCAATAATTATGCCCCCAATAAACATTTATAGAATTAGAGCCGTCGTTGGATGCGCTTGTTCCTTTGACACGGTGTTTCTTTGTTACCGCTCTCGCGCTGGGTTTCCTTTATCGCATTAATCAGTTAATTGCAGTTTTTCCATCACGATATCGTCCCGAAGACGTCGAGAACAATCGCTGGAGAACAATGTTGAAATCTGTGTGTTATCGAAACCGACTTTATCGTTCTTTTACCAGCTGAAATTTTTCAACAGCTGAAATTTTTCAACAGTTGAAATTTTTTAACAGCTGAAATGTTTCAACCGTCGCGTCCTTTGTACCGCGAAAACGATAAAAGCGCGCTAAATTTCTTATAATAATCACTGTTTATTGTCGTAAGCTTTTGCCTTGTTAGTGTCGGAAATGGACTACGTTTGGGTGTGTCACGTCGACTTTTCCGTTTTGTCTCGCACGTTCAATTATTGCACGTGGCCTCGACGAGGGTGCTTATCAAAGCGCGTTTCCGCCCGATTGCCTGTATCAGTAACCGAAAATTATGTTCGCGCATGGATCTGTCGTCGAGCACACGCTCGCGAAAAGAAAACAAAACGGGATCCACGATTTCTTATCGGGATTGATCGATTGCGCGCGGTTATAGTCGCCGGCGATTTTAATGCTGAGGACGCGATTAACGCTGATCGCGATAAACCGGCGCCGAAAATGATTGGACGCGCTCGAGTTCGCGCGAGCATGAGTGGATCAGAATTATAGTGGCGAGCATCGCGTTTTCTTTCTTGCGAGGAAATGGGAGTATTGTTGTTAAAAAAATTAATATTGTTATTGTTCGCTAACGTGTGGATGAAATATTGTTAACGCTTTACAGGTAGCTTATAAATTAGGCTAACTAATAATTTACTACCTGTTAAATTTTACTAAAATAAAAGTATTAGATTATTCTCCAGCAAGCTGTCATATTATTATATAATTTTTTTAAATGACAGATACCTTTCGCGACGAATACAATAAATAAAACAGATCAAATAAGTATTGTTTAATTCTACTTTCACGCGAATGTAAAATTGTTTAGGCGAACCGGTCGGTGAAGTATTAAAGTATTTAAACAATTCAATTCACTCGATTTTTTAACCGCATTTATAAATTACAGTTCAAAGCGCAAATCAAAAAATTTGAAAGCATGACTCGTGTCACTATGATTCTGACCCATTTATGCGAGACTTCGTTTTCTCATAAATTCTCATAAATTCTCATAAATTCTCGGCGTTTAAAACTCTCTTCAGGCGCGCCGTGTACTTCTCGTCAGGCTTTCGTTAAACATTTCCGCCACAGGTGTTTCGTTCCGCGGGCCGAATTGGACAATTTTTGAGAACTTGTTTCATTAAAATCTTGTCTACTTCACGGAACTTCTTTCATTAAAACCACGCGCCGTTCCGAGATGCCGGGAGAACCGCGTTACTTCTACGACGAAGGAAAAGTTGCGACGGATGTAAGAAAGTTACGCGGTCTGATCACGACGACGACTTAACGGAGAACCCATTCGGCACGGCTGGATTTTGCGCAAATGAAATTTTTCATAACTTAATTGCCATTTTGCTTAATATATATATTTTTTGGTAGAGTTATATATTAGCATTAGCTATATATTAATTTTAGCTACGTATCAGTAGTATTAGCTATATATATTCTTTTCTTAATGTATTGTACACATATTTTCACTTTAATCGTTTGCTTTAATCATTAATAATACAACTGAGTAATAATCATAATTATAATGATTAAAATAACACGTCCGCGGAAGTCGCTATAATGGCGCGTCGTGCCCAAGGGGGTTAATTAACATCAAAAATCGCCCGCTTTTGGTCCCTCGATTTTAGTGCTGAATTTAAAGTCGAGCTATTAATTAGTTTCTGAGATATTATGCTAGACACACACTACAATTTAATTATCAATTTTCTCGATTTTAAGCTTTGGGAATAGTACTAATAGAATACATATAAATATGTTTTCTGTTAGTTGAAATATGCAGTTCTGAAAATATTGATTATTCAAATCAGAAATATTGCCTTAGATTTGAGAAATTATGTTACAATTATTTACTTTACAGTTAGATTAATTTATAATTATTTGATTTATAATTATTTGCTTTATATAACAATAGACCAAACTATTACTGTATTAAATTCGTTTGATAGCATATGTTTAATTGACGATTGTAAATTTTGAAATTCCAAGTTCAAATCCATTGTTAATTGTTAAAAATCCCTCTAGAAACCATTCTTGGATCTATATAAAAACTCTTAGGTCAAAGTTTACGAGCTAACACGTTGACATAACCTTCATTACTACCACCCTTATCTCAAAAACTAATTATCAACTGAATTTTTACATTTATATCTCTTAACCCTTTGCGTTCGAAGCTTTCATTCAATTCTTTAAATATAAGCCACTAAACCAACATAAAAATTACTTTAACCACTTGCACTCAAGAGCTCTGTAGCAGAGCCATTTAATCCTTTGCACTCGAAGCCATTTTATCTGTAAAATCTGAAATCATTTTTCCGTCACGTAGTATCTCTAATTTATTTGACAACAATTTCATTTCAATTTCAACTATTCGGCAACGGTTTCATTTTCACAATTTTCTAAATCTGAACATTGTTAGTATAAAGATTATTTTGAAACGCGATAGAAAAATTGTTGTTAAGGGTTAAAATATATCTCCAAACTCAAAGTCTCTGCTACAGAGACGATAAAAATAAATTTAAAACAGCTCCGCTGCGAAGCCCTCGAGCGCAAATAATAAACATCTTTATATTAAGATATTAATACAAGATCTATACATTAAATAATAAACATTTTATCGCGAGCTATCGCGTGGCACAAAATTCCGATCGGAAACCGTCGATGAAGGCCTCAACTTCGTCTTCGCTCTTCCGACAGCCGTCGCATTGAAGACCGTCGCGTCCGTTCTCTTATTTCGGAAAACTTCTGGGACAGCCCCGGGGTCCGGCGCATTCATCGAAACGTCGGAACGTGCCGCGATAATAGGTCGTTTGGCTTAAACTGGAATTGCCGGGCGATTCGCTTCTGTGCCGGGGACAGGTTGTTTGGCAGGAAAACTGCAGGTATCCGCGGAAACGGTCCGGGGTGTCCCTCGACGGAAAAGACGCGTCTAATCGGGTTTTAACCCGGCGGGGAGGGAGGGTGGCCCCGGGTTTAGCTTCTTGACGCTCGCCGACGCCGAGCCGAGCTGTTTTTCCAAAACGGCGGCGCGGCTTTCGAAATTGGATTAATTTGCTCCGGGAAACCGAGCTCTTTTTGTTTGCGACTTCTCGACTCCTCGCGGCTGGTAGTAGCGTACCGCTTTTAGTATACCTGGCTGCGAAGCTCCTGTTCCGTTGACCGCTCAGACGCGGAACAACTTTTCTGCACGATGCCATTTCTCACACGTACATCGCTGTAACTAGGCACCACATACATCGCTGTAATTAGGCTACACATTTGCTGTAATTAGGCTACACATTTGCTGCAATTGGGCTACACATTTGCTGCAATTAGGCTACACATTTGCTGCAACTAGACTCCACATTTGCTGCATGGTGTTTTCGGCGACGAACTAGGCTTTCAGTTGATGTTTATATAGATCGCGTAGTAAAGCGTTGCTGGTTAAACAATATTGTAGTAACGTCGCGTAGGTTATCGACAATTTATTCGAACGACAAAGATCGATCTCTGGAAATATTTCAAGCTCGAAATTAATCGTTTCATGGAGAAATTTTTTGGGTTCGAATTACGACGTTCGATTTATCGCGAGATTTCTATGATTGTTTGTTTGTTTTTGAAACGCATTTAGTAGCTCGATAAATGTTAGTTCGCAGGCTAATGTGACTCGAACGTCTTTTTAACGGAGTTTTTAATGTTTTGTTGTAGAATATTGGAGAGCATAAAAATGCCTCGGACGAGTTTCCATATCCATGACATCCTTCAGCTCGACTCCAAGCCGTCCCAGGAGGAGGCGGACGTCCAAGGTAATTACGATTTTTCTCGAGATTATTTCTCGTCGAGAAAAACGAAGCTTTCGTTTTCCACGAAGCTTTCGTTTTCTACGAAGCTTTCGTTTCGTACGAAGCTTTCGTTTCGCTCGATACTTAAGTTTCGCTCGAAGCTTTCGTTTCGCTCGACGTCCGAGTTCAAAGCCTCGTCGCCATAGTTTTCGATATTTTTCCGTGCAGGCAGTACCACCGTTCTACCGAACGCGAACGATGTTCCGTCGGCGTATCAGCAATTCTTCGAGCACACGCAGGCCATGCTGCAACCGGCGTTGTATGCGAATCTGAACAGAGGGACGCTACCCCCGCCGCCACCTGGCCTTCTTGGATGGCCGGCTGGACCGACGCTACCCAGCACTCTGCCCCAGCCTTTGGAAGAAGTGAACGGTGAGTGACAAATTCGCATTTACACCGTTTTAATGTAGTCGCTTAGAAGGCGTCGGTATTCTGGCTTTGTGTTCGATTTCTGAAATAGTTTAAAGGAAGTCTCGCGTCTCTTTTAGCGCCGAATAGAATATATCGTTGTTGGTATATTCTCAATATTTTTATATTTATTCTCTGTCAATGTTTTTAACAAATAACAGCTTCAGTGGTTTATTTAGCCAATTATTTTGTCTTATTGATTTCGAAAATTTTTCTTTTTTCTTTTTGGATAATTTCATTTTGCCATATCATTGCAATTAATCTTCAACATCATCGTTTCGAATTATTTTATAGTTAAATCCTAGGTGAAATAGTTAATAATATTTCCTCATAACGTAATTTAAAGTACTTCATTCAAGCATTAAATGAAATAGTATTATATTAGATTACATTGAATAGTATTATATTAATATTTATGAAAATTTCATTTTGCATCTCGTATCATTGCAATTAATGTAATCTTCTATATCGTCCCTCGAATTACTTTATATTTAAACCCGAGTAGGCAAATAGTTATCAATATTTCCTCGTAACGTAATTTAAAATACTTCATTTAAGTTTTAAAAGAAATAGTGTCATATTAAATTATATTAAATACTATTATTTTCACTTATCGAAATCTTTCAATCTTTGCTGTTTCACATAAAATCATTACAGTGTTAATTACATCATGAAATCATTACATCACGGTTTGAATTAAGTAGTATTGAAGAAATAAATAGTACTGGTATGGAATTGAAATCTTATTTTGAAGTTTAAAGTTTAACCGAATTTGTTAATGAAAATTTTGTTGTTGAAATTGAATTGTTCAGAAGTTGGAGTTAATTATAATTTAATTTTGGCAAGTAAATTCAATAATTTTGAACTATTGATTGAAATTCGAGTTAAATGTTATTGGTTAAGTTAAATTTTAAGTTAAATTTCCCGTCGGTCCCATCGCGAGCGATCTTCCGTAAGAATCAGGAAGGTTCTCTCTCGTCGCTGGTACAAGCACGCGATTCGCAAATATCCGTTTATAGAAGGGGAAGAACAGCGCAACCCGTAACCCTTATTCATTTAACACCCTACAATTGGTCCGCTCCGGCTAAGCAGGATCTAATGGTCCTATAAAAAGGTCCTTGTGGTCCCCGCGCGCCGATTGGCCCGTATACGAGGACAGATGTCCTTCCGAGGACAGATGCATGTCGCCCCGTAGGCCAAACGATGAATCGGGATCGTCACGCCCAAAAATTCCTCCAGCAGCCCACCGCCTCTTTTCACGGTTTCTTCTTCCTTATCTCTTCTTTTCACATCTCTCTCTCTCTCTCTCTCTCTCTCTCTCTCTCTCTCTCTCTCTTTTCCCACTTCGCCAATTTTAGGTTATATAGCTTTTGGAAAACGATCTCACACTTTATGTATTAGGGTTGTTCTATAAATTCCTTCCCTTTGATGCGAAACCAATAGGCGATATTTGTTGTTTAAGGTTTATTTGTTATGTTAAATATGAGCAGCTCTTCTCTATTATCTTCTTTTATCTCATAGGAAGCCTCATTATTTTACCAAAATAATTCAGACTTGCAAACTATTCGTCGAGCTGCGTTTTCATTTCGCTTCCAGATTTCTGACATTTATCCAGAATTTTTTAACTAAAGAAACAAGTAATGATCGGATAGGGAAAGGTCTAAGGAGTACGAAGGATCAGGTAGAACGTCCCCCAATCAAACAGTAAGAGTTTCTGTCTCACGGCCAACGCAACATGGCGGTCTCGCGTCGTCGCGACGAAAAACGACGCCTCGTCGGTGTCGCCGATTCCGCCCGATTTTCGACCACGCCGGCTTTCAATTTATCGAGTCGATCACAATATTTTGCAGAATCGATCGTTTCACCTTGCGGAAGGTGCCTCGTAGCACGCTACGCCCTTTCCAGTCCCGCCGAATGCGCGAGAGAACTTTCCTCGGACGAAGTCCTGGCTTCGCCGACGGTCGAATTCTCCAAATAATTTTGATTTCGCATAGCAAATTCGCAGACCGTTTATTAGCATTAAACTTACAACCCTTTATCTATTTTTTTTCTTTTATATCGTAGCGTCGCCACAGGAGAAACCGTGGCAAGAGTCTAATTGAAATCACGACTGCTAGTCGTGGCCTAATCTTCCATGAAAATAATACAACGTCGGGTCCCATGGGGTTGCCAGATCAGGGTGGTATCAAACAGGCTGTATATATTTCTTCACACCCTCCCCGAAACCCGGGCACGGGAATCGTTCACAAAAGCGTTATTGTGTGCCGGCTAACGTGGGGAACTCTCGTCGATGTACATTAAATTAGCGTGTCTACCGGCCACCGTGGTATTTGCCACTTTAGCGAGAGGCTAATCAAAATATTGGTAGATTAAGCCCGGGCACAGTGATCCGTGTCGTTGTATCGCTTGATTCCGCTGTTCCGATATACGTCGGAACTACGTACCCATCGAAATTATCATAGATTGAGCGATCGTGCTGTCCGCAGCTTAATTTTTCGTTGCTGCGTCAATCGTATAATTGTATAATTCTATAATTGTATAATTGATGGTATTATTTATTCGGTATTGACGGTATTATTTATCCGGTACTGACGGTATTATTTATTCGGTACTGATGGTATTATTTATTCGATACTGACGGAATTATTTAATCGGATTTGAAAATTTAATTTCAACCTAATTTATTATGTCTCTCTTATTTTGCTGGAAGAGTCGAAGCTCGATTTAGATTTTGTCCGTCGAGGAATGATAATGCAATAAATATAACGTGTTCAAATTGTAACAAATATATTTATAAATTACGTTGCGTTTAATTTTTATTTTTTTTTTTGCAATTCGCGGTTAAACTATTTTTTGGTAAATGAAGTTAGGTGTGGTAGAAGCATACTGTTGCACTCCGACGGCGAGGCTCGGATCCACTTGAACTCCGAGTATAAGTATTCTTATTTCACTGTATAGTTTCTTAGAATTCGTTCAAATTATATAAATTATATTCTATAAATTCTATATATAAATTATATTCTATAAATCCTATATTTAAATTATATTCTATAAATTCTATATATAAACTATGTTCTATAAATTCCATACCATCAAAAAATATGTTGTCTGCGCCATAAAAAATATGTTAACGCAGATTGATAAATAAAGTTTCCAATTACCGTAACCATACTCAGTCATTGTTTTGTCAAAAAGAAATTCACCGTTCGGGTGTTAATTACACTGTCGTAATATGGCCCGATGACGTCATTAGAGAAATGACGCGAGCAAATTGCAGCTGTACTTTTAACTACCCTTTGATTCTTAATAATGATTGCCGACAGATGCAGCTCGTATCGATTTCTTAGCTCTTGCTGGCTCATCCTTCGTTGAGACTATCCGTGCTTCGACTTGCAGGTGTTAATCTACGATTTTTAAAGAATGTAATCTGTTCTCAACGATTATATAAAACAGAAGTTAGATGATGTTAAGGTTACGTTGTTGATGAAGTTATATTTATTAGTTATTTGTAGTACTATTTTATTCATTTGTGTTATTAATATCGGTTATTTATATATTTGCGTTATTTATTATTTATTACAGTATTATTTATAATACTATCATCTTGATAAGCTACACAAATTTTTAATCATTTTCAAAATATAATTGAAGAAATTATGATATGAATGTCATTCGGATTACATTATTTGCAATTATATTGTATTCGAATTATACTGATTTCGCTCTCCGAATTAACTTTTGTTTAATAATAAACTTAATATTAAATTTAAGAATCGAATAAAAACTGTCCAGTTTTACTCTCTTTAGTTAATTTGAATTATTAGGAAAATAGTAGGCGCTTAATATTGATCAACAAGGGAATAATTAATTATATACTTAAACTAGGACTAACATAACCTGCCTTATTTCATTAAATTCGATCCGCGAATATATAATATCGACAATATTATATCCTCTTTTAGACTTTCATATTCTTTGCATTTATTCCTTATCACATTTATTATATTATTAATACATACATTACTTTACATTTATTATTAATTCGAACACATACTTCGACGAAGTAAAATGAAAAAGAAATCAACTTTTTCGGCTCTGAAAAAGATCGAACCAGATTAACCAGAAATGAAATAAAGTCAGACTATCAGCCTACGATCTTCCTAAAATACAATCTCCCTCTAACGCGGTTGTTTCGCCTATTCCAGTGTTGCAGCAGCCAGACTCGACCAGCCCGACGATCTCGGATTTATCGTTCGCCCCGAAACAGGAGACGAACCACGAGTGCAAAGAGGAGGAGTCGGTGGACTTCGAGGACGACCAGCAGAACAACGAGACCCAGCCGCACGAGACCGAGCACAAGAAGCGAAAACGGCGGGTGTTGTTCTCGAAGGCGCAGACGTTCGAGCTGGAGAGACGTTTCCGCCAGCAGAGATACCTGAGCGCGCCGGAGAGGGAGCATCTCGCGTCGATAATCCGGCTGACGCCTACCCAGGTGAAGATCTGGTTCCAGAACCACAGGTACAAGACGAAGAGGGCGGCTACCGAGAGGGTGGTCGAGGCTGGCGGTAGCGGATGCTCGCCGAGAAGAGTCGCCGTGCCGTTGCTGATCAAGGACGGCAAGCCCTGCCAAGGGAAGATGATGGAATCGGCCGCGTACCCTACCACCGGCCAGGTGCCGATGCCCCCCTACATGCAGAAGCCCTACTGGTGGTAAACGCGGCTTGTCGAATCGCCTACCTGTGAATCGTCGAGACGTCTAGAGTTTGCATCTAGTCTGATCAATATCGAAGGACAATCGAAAGCTTCCTGGCTTAGAAAGCCTCCTTGGAAAGGCTTCTACGTCGCTTTGAAGACTCCGGTGACCAATTGTTTCGACTAGCAACCCTTGTCGACGGGTTCTGTGAATCGCAAATGCCGCCGGCGATGCTGCGAGGAGAAATTAGACTTAGCTACCTGAGAGAGAACTCGACGAAAGTTTCAATTGCGAGACACCTAGAAGAACGTTCTCGACGAAGAAATAACCGAGCTAAGTACTGGACTTAGCATGGGTATAACTCAACAACGAGTGGTTGGCATGGTGTCGAGTAAACAGCGTAACGTGTCGGGTTTCCCGAATAAAAGAGTTATCAGACTTTTAACAATATCAGAGTCGGGGATCTACACAGATAACTCTTCTTCGAGACGTCTCCCTAAACCTGTCACGGAACGAAGGAATACTAGTGTGCCATACACAATGGAATCGCGTTGGCAACATCGGCGACTCGTCGGAATCTGAAACAATGATCGTGCTTCGTCGGAACCTGAAACGTCGCGTCGGATAAACAACCGGCGAGTCGGGGAAGCTTTCGTTGGTCGACGATCATATCCAGGCGACGATTCTCACCGCGAAGGTGTCGCGCGGACGATGTTCGCCCGGTGAGGACAGTCACAAGATGGCGGCGTTCGACGGAGGGAGGAAAGAATGGCGCGACGCGCGCGAAACCAAAGATAAAACTTCGTGATTAGTGTGGTGAACGTATTCGCCGGATGTTTGCAATGAGTCGCGAGGAAGTGATCTAGCTCCAGATAAAAGAAACATAGATAAGTAAAACAAGAAAAAAAACGAGATACGGTAGAGAGTCGAAATAACATAAATTCACTGTTCGCGAGTTCGAAACCTGTTTCAATTTTACGTTGTACAAAATGGTCGCCCGGGGTAGGGGGCGCGCGGGGGCGCGTTAGTTGACTTTTGCGAATTGTAAGTTCCGCGGTGAACTGCGAGAAAGAAGGAAAGGATAGACGAGTGTTCCCGTTGAGATTAATAGCGTATGCGTGACTCTGTGTCTGTCTGTGTGTGTGTCTGTGTGCGTGTGTGTGTGCGGAGAGGGAATGAACGAGCGAGCGCCGGCAAGAAAGAGAGAAAAGAATCGTGATGATGATCGTCGCTTATGTAACTCGAACACCTCGCTTTCTATCAATCTAATCGCGATATCAAGATTAAATGATGAAAAACAATTTCACTTCGGCGTGAAATCGTTTCGCGGAAAATAAATGTCGGACACCGTCGTCCACGATTAGAAAACAAGAAATGCATTTATTCCGTTGTAACATTGTAACGTTTCGTTTACGATGATAAATTAAACAAAGATAGTAGAGAGATTTCAAACAGGAAATTATCGAATAGCTGCTCACCGATCTTAGCGAATTGTTCATTGATTATCGGACGTTTGTAATATAGAACATGGCCAGTGTTTTTAAGCCTAAGTTACTCGCGAAACGAACGATTATTTTTTACCGAACGGCGTCTCTGTGTTAAATCTGTTGGAAACTATATTGTATAGATGATAAATACGTGGATGTGACACTTGAACAGTTGATAGAACAGATTCCAGTTTATCGCCTTTAATTAGATATAGGTTGTATATATGTACATTTGTGTATAATACATAGTAGTCTAATATATCAAATACATATTTAATAAAATTGAATCTTAAACAATCGCAAGCGTCTCGTCTCTTCCCCTGGATATTACAAACATTATTGTAATAATTAAATATTATTTCATCACTAGGATCTTTATGCAAAATAGAAATAAAAATATATCGCTTCCTTGAATTATTTTAATATTTTTACTATTTAAACATTTTTAAAAAGATAGTACGATAAAATGATTAGATTCTTCTTGCGCGTTTTCAATTTTATATTTCACTCGCTATAGTTGATTTCAAAGGTACACTTTATCTGTACAAACAAATTTAAGCGTTTTAATTCAACTCTACTAAAAAGTTTTTATCAAAGGTCTCTAAATCTCTTAATAACTCGATAATGGTTCATCGCGGAGCATTTATCGAATTCGGCAGAATTACAGCGTAACAGTAAATTGAGTAAGCTATAGTACGGTCGCGTTTAATACGATCAAACAATAAGCTGCAGACAGTGTCCTCCCTTTTCGCAGCCCTCGGCTCCTTTTTATTTCTCTCCTCGACCGTTCCATAACGTTTCCCTTTTTCGGGGACACGCCGGATGCCGGTGTAGCTTGAGTGACAAGCTTCCGGTTTCCGTTTCCGAGCAGCCATCTTGTTACCGGTTTAGATTTCCTGAGGGCGTCCTATCTCCAGCCTCGATGGGGAGCACCCGTTTCGACCTCCGTCGGAGACTTTTCAACTTTCCGCGAGCCGATTGTTCTTACAACAAATCGACGGTACGATAGTAAATTATAAAAGAAAATTGAAAAATTCTTACCTTGCGGATCTTAACGGATAAACATTTTTTAACTCGGTCACAAGAGTTATATTTATTTGTTATTATAGTATTATAGTTATATTTATTATTAATTCAGTTAATAATAAATGTAAGGGAATAAGTTTTATATGAATAAATAAGGGAACAATTATAAAATAGGTTACTACTATATTTTATTACTAAATTGATTCAATCATTTAAAGAGAATATCCTTAGCTTTAATCGTGAACTGAATATTAATAACAAAATTTCTCTAATAGACGCAGTTCCTAGAACATGGACGCGATATTGGCGGACGATACATGCAGTAATGGTCCGTGCAACCATTCATGATCGACCACACGTGGACAATAAAGACACCGTGTTCGCGGTCGAACATGTTCCCGCAAACATCCTTATCGGCGATACTTTCTTCCCCGCGATCGACAATTATCACCCGGCGGCCGGATCGATCAGATTACGTATATTACGTACGCCGGGCAATTCGTTCGTCGGACATTTTGCGCTCGTGACATTTTTGCGCGACGACGTGGTAACATTAATCAATCCGTATCTCTGAATTATGTCGTTGAATTATCGCGTCAGGCTACCGAGCTCTCGAGCAATTGTACCGATTGCAAGTAATTCTATCGCTTTTGCCACCGCGCAACCAACATACATTTCTACTTTACTTTTTTATACAATCGTAACTGTATTAACGCTTAACCTATAAATCGGCTTTTTCCTCCGATTGGTAGGTTATAAAACGGTTGTCGTGGTAATCAATCATTTGATATCGATTATTGCAATAAACGTGTCGGATTGTACTACTGTAAACTTCAATATTATTATATTACTATATATTAATATTATTATATAACTTTTTAAATATTAAATATCTGTCGCGATTAATGAAATCAATTTTAGTTGAAATAGAAACGAAAATGTAATGAGCTAAATTTTTACGACCGTGTTAATACTAAATTAATAGGACGTCGACAATTTTTCAAACGAAATAACTTTAATTAATTCCGTTTCGTAATAACTTTGTTCGACTAATTTTTACGAGAATGAGTGCGCAAAAATTTAGTTGGATTCCAATCGGTTGGAATGATATAAAAGTAACGCTGTTCGACATTTTTATCTGCAATGATAGCATAATAAATATGTGTTGTGTATAGTGATGAGATATCGAACACTTGCAATTCTAACCTCAACTACCGCGCTACAGAGCCAGCAATAATTATAGCAACCTTTCGAACTGCTCCAATAAAATTAGCTATTAACAATTTATACTAGCCAATTCCTTTTTATTATAGAAAAATAAAATGTCACTCATAAATCATAATTCTGAAATTTCTATTTAATATCTTTAATTTTATATTTCTATCATCAAATTTCTATTTAACAAAATTCAGTAAAAATGTCCTTTCGGTAATTAACAAGGCTGTAAACTGGATCTATATCGAGGTTGGTACTTTTATAACCCGCTAGCTGCTCCCTAAATAAATAAATGACAAAGTAATCACACGAATTTAATACCTAAATCATGTCAGAATTGAATATCGAACTATTTTAATTACAGCAACTATACCTTCGAAAAGCGTAGTTTTTCCCGCCGCATGGGGGTGTCCACGGCGTTCCCGAATGACCATAGACGATTCCACGTTGTCGCGCAACGGTTCGCGATGGATCGTCCCTATCTGTCGATCCCTTTCGCGGCAGTTATCTTGGCTGGGGTCGAGAGACGGGTAACGAGAGACATGACGTAGCGAGGTAAATGGAGTGGACAGCGGGCAGCATATGCTTTGTGCCGGGTTCTTGTATAAAACGAAACCACCCCACGTAGGAATATATGTACGGGACAGAGACGCGGGCGTAGCGCGTCGAACACGCCGCGGCGCTCTGTGCTGCGGTGCGTCGAACCGGAAGCGCGAGATAACATTCAGCCGGCTAGCGGGCACGCTCTGTGATTTATATGACCAGCCGTAATCTATAGAGATTTGGACATAGTCCGACGACTTCCAGCGTTTTCGCCACGGACCCGGGGGCGAACCAAGGAAACGCTTGGTCGACGGTCGTTCTACGGTCGCGGGGGGCCGTCGAGCTTCTCGGTCTCGAGGAACCGGGGAACGAGTGGGCGAGACGAGTAGGCGAAACGAGTAGGCGGAATAGTTGGCTGACGATTGGCACGCAACAACTGCTTGTTACGGAGAATCACGGTAGATTATAGTATTATAGGAATTACTGCAGCACAGATTGCTATTACAAAAATTCCTATTAAAAATTGCTAGTACAAAAATTTCCATTGCAAAAATTGCTATTGCAAAAACTGCTGTTGTAAAAATTGATATTACAAAAATTGCCATTGCAAAAATTGCTATTACGAAAATTGCTGTTACAACAATTGCTATTACAAAAATTGTTGTTACAAAAATTGTTGTTACGAAAATTGCTTTTACAAAAATTGTCGTTACAAAAATTGTTGTTACAAAAATGGTTGTTACGAAAATTGCTATTACGAAAATTACTATCACAAAAATTGCTATTACATTGCAAAAATTGCTACTACATTAGAAAAATTGCCATTACAAAAATTGCTGTTACATTAGAATAATTGATATTACAAAAATTGCTATAGCAAAAAATAATTACTAGTACAAAAATTTCCATTGCAAAATTTGCTAGTACAAAACCTTCCATTGCAATAATTGCTAGTACCAAAATTTTCATTGCAAACATTGTTGTTACAAAAGTTGCTACTAAAAAAAATTGCTATTACAAAAATTACTCTCACAAAAAATGCTATTACAAAAATTGCCAATTCGAGTAGAGTACTAAATATATCAGAGTGATTTAAGTTTACTGTAGAATATTAAATATACCAGGGAGATTTAAGTATACTGTAGAGTATTAAATATACCAGAGAGATTTAAATATACTATACAGTATACTATACTATATAGTATTAAATATACTAGAAATTTTGAAATAATATACTACAGACATTAAAATATACCACAGAGTACTAAATACACCACAAAGATTTAAACATACCCCAGTGATTTAAATACACGACAAAGCTTCGAATACACCTCAAAGATCTCGAAAATAACGTATTCAGCGATTAAACCCCGAAAAGGAATCGCTTAGGCGCGTCCTGTCCCTATGCTCCTAGGACCAACTACAAGGGGTACAGTACAAGCCGTCGCCGAAACGAGAAAGGACACGGGGTCCAGCCGCGGCGGTCTCAATCAATGAAAGAAAATAAATTGATAGTTTGTCGAACGGCGGGACGTCCCCTAATATTTCCGAATGTAATCGAGGGGGTGTACACGCACTTCGTGATCTAAGGAAAAAAAGAAAGAAGGAAGCGAAAACAGTTGAAGTGAAAGGAAGCGCGCGGGATGGACAAGAGAGCGACGGAGAAGGGAACACACGACAGAGAGAGAGAGAGAGAAAGAGAGAGAGAGGGAGGAAGAGAAAAAAAAAACGAAAAAAGTTCGACAATGCAGTTACGGGTCAGAGCGAAGAGGGTGAGTGGACGACACCCGTGTTCCGGGGGTGTTTTATTGGCTGGTTTCCGTGGGGTGGAAATTCTCTGTAATGTATGAGATGTTTGCGTGGACTCTTTTAACCCTCTGCCGCTTGCATACGTTACCGGGAGACTGTTTTCGGGTTGCTCGTCCCTTCTGGAGCAGACCAAATGAATTTCCAAGCACGGCTTACGCTAATTTCTGTGTCGGCTGATTATCATCGCTCGTTTCTCCTTCGTTCGTTTCCACTTCCTTCGTCCATGTTATGACATTAGTTACACTTTTCAGTTCTAAAATAATTATTTCGATTCATTGCAAGTAATAAATAAGCACTGTAGTTATATATTCCCTGAATTGCGTCATTCTATAGTTAAATATTAAACAAGGTTATGTCAGGTTATGAATTTCAACAGAATCGTTCAGCAATACTAATAAAATCTCATCGAATTAAATGGATGATAAATAGAAAAGAAAAAATTAAATAGTTCCGTGCTTTGGAAATTCATCCCTGAAGAGGTTAACCCCTTGCACTATAACTAAATATGAATATCATTAACTTCTTTTGATACAATTTAATTCTTCTGTTATGAAAATCTAGAAATGAAAGTAAGTAGTAACAATACAAGAAATAAAAATTGTCTAGCCCTATCGAGGACAGTATTAAAAACAAATAATTGTTAATCAACGCAGCGTGGAAGGAATTGTAGTACAAAGGGTTAAAGACAGTCCACGTTCGGCGTCCTGGAAATAGATTATCATCTAACTCGCGGTGTGAACTTTGATTATACGGTAGCGAGAATAATGCGTGTAGTGCCTCGGCTGAAAAAGAGCGTCGCGGGCGTACAATCGATATCAATTAGGATGCGTCTTCCGGTCACGTGTCCCTTGCGCCCCCGTATGTTATCGCCACGTGTCCCACTGTGACTTTTAAAAAACGTTGATAAAGAGGGAGCGTCGTTTCCGGTTCCGATGCCAATCCACGAACAATAGTACCTACTCTAGGCTTCAAACTGGATCACATGACCTGAAGGGTTATCAGAAGTGGTGCGCAACCCTTATTTTCTGCTCCGCGTCGCCCGACGCCCGCTACGGAACGCATCGTGAATTCTGCAATCGTGAAACCGAATTCGTTACAATACAAACAATGTATTATTCGGTGACAATTGTTTAAAAATTCTACGCTAATTTTTTTATTCAATTTGTCTATTAAATGGTAATCAAGGAATTAACTAACTTGATCTACTGTATTTCCATTTTATATTCTTTATTATAGTTTATGCATATAAAATTGAACAGAAAGTACGATACTTGCAGTATTAATCATTTTTAAAATACAAACAATCCTAATGCTGTTAGAATTAATTTTCTAAGCAATTTTTCGTGGCGCCTGAGACTTGCTCGACTGCAAAGGGTTAAAACTTTCACCTCTGAAACCATAACCTCTAAACGAATATTAAAAATAAAACAAAAGTCTAACAAACGGTTTATTAGCAATATTAAAAAATAGTTTAACACTGGAATTACTCTGTTAAAAAACAATTCCACGCGAGTATAGGTTTGTTGGAGCGTGCTATTTCATTCCGAAAACAAAGAAACACGGAAAAAGCCGGGAAAGGAAAAAGTTTTTCCCGTTCCGGGATTGCCGCAAAGGCGCGTTTAGTGTTTGTTCGATCAGGATTCTTTCGACGAGTCCGACGGAAATCTGAATGTCCGTCTGCCATCGGCAACGGGGCTAGGGTAGGGGAGGGGAGGGGAGGGGAAGAGAGGAAGAAACGCGGCCGAAAGTTTTTCAATCCTGAAAACTTTCTGGCCGGTAGTCCATTGTGCTCTGAGCAGTTTGAAAGGAGTCTATATGGATGTTGAACGGTCGAACAACCGATGTAAAACTGGTCGAGGGGCCTTTTTTGTGTGAGTACGCGAAGTTCCTGACACTCGTAATTACTGTAACACAACCTTGAAAACCGAGCTCGAGAACTTATTTTATTCGAGCGCGATACCAACTTCGATTGAAATTCCAGCTTTCTGTTCCGCGATCGTCGCTTCTTAAAAGTTTCGAACATGTAGCATCAATTATGTTTATAATATTTTATTATTTCTTGACTTAAAGATATCTCGTCATTTTCACATTAATCAAGGTTATGTCAATGTAATATGTCTGTATAACCTCTATTATTTCTTGACTTAAAGGTTAAAGCATTTGATCATTTTCAATTTTATAGACAGTTCTGTCGGAGTTATAATATTCAGTTGATTGTCTGAAGAATATGTGAATATTAACAATTGTCATATAGCTTCTCTCTTTTTGAATTTTTCTTTTTTATGCAAGAATTCTTTAATATCCTCGCTAATTATAATACATTGTAATCACTGCACTCGAGACATAGTTATAATAATTATTACATATATTATTTATATTATTAACTATTATATATATATAGTAATTATAATATTTACAATTACTGCTATCTTAATGTAACTGTATACAACGACTACAATTCTAATTATTAAAACTACATTATAATTCCTATGACAACAATGTACTACAATAATGAATTGTGTTAATTACGATTACTTTATTTTATAATCTATGTTATTATTGTTACAATAATTATAATTATATTACTATTACAACGATTACAATGTACTACAATTTAAAAAAGAATTGAACATAAAGAAAGAATAAATAAACGTGGTACATTCCAGCGATTAAGGTACACATAGGTGAACGTCTAATGGGTCTCAATGGCGTAGACGCGTCCCGTCGTCGAACAGAATAAGACGATATCGTCCAGAGGAATCTCAAAAGCCGAGTGCACGGGGCGCACGGTTGGACCGTTGCCAAGATGGCCTTGCATCGCTCGAGATGATAAGTCTTTGCGGGCAGAAAAACTCCTAGGTAGATTAATCAAAGCAGAAATTTCCGAACGGCGAGCGACCACCGACAAAGCATATTCCCCGCTAAGAATGGATCGTTTCCGGTTCCGCTCTCTTTATGGTACATTGCGGCCCAGCGATGTATTAAGATTACTTAATCAATAAATCCGCCGTACGGAAAACTAATTCGTTTTTCACCGGGGACCGCTCCGCTACTCTACGCAATTATCCTCTCGCTCTCTGGCAGGGTTGCCAACTGTTCGATTTCTTTTTTTTTTTTTCCATTCGTTTATCAGGAATACTCGAGCCGTTGACGAGTTCAACAGCATTTTAGAGATTCCGTCGCAATAAAATGTCATCGACGAGAAGTTAATTAACTGTTAACGATTGCGACTTTCGTCAACGATTTTTTAAACAATTTTTCAATTCGACGATTTCGATTTTCTGCTGATGATTCATTTGTTACTATAAAATTGTTTAGGCTCGATTTAAATGATTGTAGAGTGCCGATATATTATCCTGATATTTATTGAAGTCGATTAAAAATGGAAGGCAGATGCAAAACATTTGTATTTTGCATTAAGAGATCCGTTTAATTCTGCTACGTTTGCGCGTTCGAAATAACAATTGAAATTAGTGCGATGGTAGGTAAATGTAATAGATATTTTATTAGTGTAATATACTATATTATATTAATGATATTAATTTAATAGATATTTTATTATATTAGTGATATTAGTAGATTAGATATTATATTACATTAATGATATTAATAGAATTGATATATTATATTATATTAGTGATATTAATAGAATAGACATTATATTATATTAGTGTAATAGATATATGTATTAATAAATATTTAAAACGATTCAAGGGTATATCTTTTATCCACCAAATTTTAACCTTCCAATTGCGAACTAATTTCTAACCGAATACTTTTAACTATATATAACTATTAAAAATTACACTAAAAAGAACAAATAGTTTCAAACCAAAACAATGTTTCCTAAATTTAATACTTCGACCAGTTATATTGCAACATTTCGGTAAGCGAAAGGCCGATCGCAGATATCGAGTCCCATTGTTTGATCGCTTAAGTGTGACTAACGATCCGTTAACTAGTGTTTAAACGACGCCGCTGTTGGTTTAACACGTGTTTAACCATTGCCGCGCACGCGTCTCGTGCAAACAAGCTGTTGTTCGACTTTTCGTTTCCCAGAGGAGGACGCCCGGTCTTCCTTGACGGCAAACACCTTCGAAGCGAGAAACATCGTTCGAACGAAACATGCTTCGGGGCTGTGAACTCAAATACGAGCTGTTATTGTTAGTCTCTCGGTGGGCCATTTAGGCGTCTCGATGCATGGATGGTACTATTTTTCTTGAACCCTCCGCGGACTGGATTTTCTTATTGGATGTAAAAGTATTTGTGAAATTGGGGATTGGTAATTGTAAATCATTGCGTGTAGGTGAGAAGAGAATGTGAAAACGTTTATGCTACTGAGAATAAATAATTATAAACTTGTATATAGAAAGGAAAAGAAAATGTAACAGCTTAAACAATTTTATTATAATTCATTCGCTTTGCATTACGCTGAATTTCTCATTCTTAAACAATATTTTTATCATGCTCTTCAAATTAAATTCCTCCAAGTCTAACTTTTTATAACAAACAATATCTGCCCGGTTATATGTATAATATATAACAATATTTCCTCTAAATAAATTTTAAAGTGTTCACACTGAAACGAACTTAAAGTACTTAAAATACTCGACACACATAACCTGACACGCTGATACTATCATTTAAATAACAAAATATCTACCAGCGCTATAAGTTTCTTAACTTATTAAAGAAAACATTTAACGCAAGCCCGCGTAAATCAACATCCGCAGAGGCGGAAGAACAGGAAGAAGAAGCGCGAGAAAGAAACGGGGCGGGGAGGAAAAAAGTGTGCCAAATCTCTTTTCTGGGCTGCAGCACATTTAAGCAGATTTAGCCGCGAGACCGGGAAACGTTTAAGAGGATGAACACCCTTGCGAGGGAGCTCGGCGCAAAGTAGTCGCGATTAAGGAACAAAAAGTAACATAACCTCTGCCCCGGGCCGATACAAATTCTCGTCTCGATCCCGAGCGAAAAGACGCCCATTGTGTCGCTCGAATTGTGATCCCGCCGCGATGGCATCGATACATTTTTCCAATGGGGTTGATTTATTTTTCTACAAGGCACAGGCCGCAGATGTTGTTCAACCATACGATCCCTTGGTATTGGACAATGTTTTTCTTCGCGATGTCTCGACGGAGCGCCATTTTGTTACTTGATTGCTTACTTTTGTCAGGGGAGACTAAGATCAACCCCTTGCTGTACTATTTTGTTTATAGTTACAAGGAAGGTTTTTGTACTGTGAAGAATTGTTAGAAGGGAAAGGAAAAATATTTATTGCGTTTTTCTAAATTTAATTAAATGGTATTATAGCACGTTTCAGTGAAATAACAAATGACTAGAGTGAACGCTGTTTCTATAATAATTTGCAAGCGTCAGTTTTGTATATTCAACCATTTCATTGCAACAATCCTCACGATTCACCATTTCGCCGAGATTAGTATGCGAGACCGATTCCGTCGTTCGGGTCAACGATTCCGACCGGGTTTCGTGGAAAGTATTTTCGCGGCCGGGTCTTTTAGAGAAGGTTAATCGCGGTACAGCCGAGATTATCCCCCACGGGCGGATTTCGACGGGGCCCGTCGCGCTCCTGGAAATATTCGTGAAAACACGTCATTCAGCCGGGGCGTTAACGCGCGCATTGATTTCCCGCTCAATTTCGTTCGAATATACATTTCGGTTTCACGGCGGATCCGCGCCGGCGACACGGGTAAACACTGTTTCCCGTCGCGTCGTAAGCCGACGTTTACTCGAATTGAGATACAATGGGCCGCTCGGTGTTCCGTGAATAAGCCTGTTAAACGCGGACACTCGGCACGTAAACGGGATCTCCATAGAAACGGAAACTGCTCGCTGGAATAGTACTTAATTTTCGTGCCGGTTCACCGAATTTATCGAACGACGTGTCTTTTCTTTTTCGAAGGCGAACCAAACGTTGCAACAAGCCCGACCAAAATGTTCGCGCGATTTTTCGACGATTCTTGAGATCGGCAGTTCCAAAATTATTATTATTATTATTATTTATTAATTAGTATGAATGTTCATCCCTCCCTTTAAGAAGAAACCAAATTCTCTTGTCATCAATATGTAAACATTCGAGTAGATATATAAATATAATGATGTACCTGGTAGCTGTATAATAAAAATAAAATTCCTTTTTTCTAAGAAATTAGTGCGATCAAAAAAATTCTAATCATAGCAATTCTAAAGAAACTAGCAAAGGGGTAGTTTTGACAGGCGTTATATCCAAAGGTTCAGTTCTACTTGCAAGTTTTGCAAATTGAAAAATGATCCAAAAATAGATTAATTTAATAATAGTTGATTTAATTTAATTAACCTAATAATACAATAATAATAAAAACTTCAGAACAGAAAATACAGAGATAAAATAGAAATTAGAAACAAGGAAATAAAATGAATACTTCCTTCGACGAATAATGTTGAAATATTTTATCATTTTTAAATATAATATTTAAATCGAAATATTTATCCTACGTTAGGAGTGTGCATTTGTGTAACACTTTACCTGACTTCTGTCGCCGAGCGTATTTGTATAGCTCGGTATAGTTCTGTGTAGCTCGAAAAATTCTTATCGCTGAAAATGTAAGCCGTTCTCATTCAATCGCGTCCAATTCTCACGCCGATACGTATTAAGCAATAACGGGGACATCGTCGAGAATCTCGAGTGTCTATTAGCTTTAAAAGAAAAAAAGGGGGGGCAGCGGTAGACACAGGAAAACGATAAGATCGCGGAGAGAGAGAGAGAGAGAGAATACGGTGCGTTGTTTCCCCGATGAAATCCCGAAACGGTTTCGTCACTCGTGCACACACGCGCGCGCGTATCAGCGTTACCATCGTTTAATGGTTTCGAGCGCGTGCTCGTCCCATTGTCACGGGGCCAAATAACCTCGACAGGGCGTGGGAGGGTCGGTTAATGCATAGCCGCGAAATTAGGGTGTTCCGACCGGTGGTCGGCCGGCGACGACGGCCCGTGTATTCCTCGACACGGCCCTTTAATCGTGATCGCTATAGGGCCTTAAATCACAGGCCGTTCCTGATACGCCTATTAACAACCGTTTATAGTGTGTCCTTCGAGGCTAATTCACCGTTCGCATCTGGTAGCACGAGATACAAATTACACACCGTTTTCCACCCTGTGTAATCTCCTTCGCGCGGCGAGCTGACGAGTTCATCTTCTCATCGCGGTGCTTGGTAATAAAATAATTTTTAGCTAACTGGTACCTTATCAAAGTCTAACCCCTTGCACTATGATTCCTTTCGCGCTGTGTTAATTAGCATTTATTCGTTCTTAATATTTTCTTTAACACCTTGAGCACCGCGTCACTAATTTTTGACCAATCTTGGAAATTCATTTTTATTGTAATATATCTGAATAAATTGAATTTGTCTAGAATGTTTCGAAAGAGTTCCAATACCACCCCTTATGATAAATATTAACTTTCTAGCTTCGCTTTAATTAATTAAATTGTTTTAACTGTGTTAATAGGACTAAACAATTCCTATTTCTTTATTTAGCTTCGTCTCTGTGCCTCGGTAACAGAGTAATTAAATTTAATTTCGATTCGAAATAAATTAACAATATTCGCATTTAGTTATTATAGCGCAAGGGATTAACTTCATTAAATTGCTACATGCTCTGAAATGTTAACCTAGTCAACTACCATTTAATATAATATATTCTTAGCGATGTTAAGATTTAAAACTAATTTCATTAGAGAAATCTCTAATAAAAAACTGTTAGGTACAAATTTTCATCCATTATAATTAGTGCATCCCAAAGAAATTCCTATTAAAAAACAGCATAATAATAAAAGAAACAACGAACTCTGATCTCCGTTCATTTCTATTAACTTCCACAAAATCGCTAAAAATCAGCACAATTTGCAGTTTCAAAAATCAAAATAAATTCTTTGCTCGTCGCAGAATATACTAAAAATCGACACCGACTATACAGTGTTACATACAGACTGTTCTTACAAGAAATTGTTTCAAGACGCTCGGATCAATACACCGCGAGTTTCGCGACCGAGAAGTTCCGCGAGCTTTGTAAAAAAATCGCACGTAAACGTAAAATCGTGAAATTGTT